>NC_083730.1:8843560-9146590 GCF_028564815.1 Eubalaena glacialis
TTCATCAGAGGCTAACTATAGTTTTCAGTGGATTACTATAAAAGTTTCTCACATTGGTCAAGTGTCAGTAGAATAATATAATCTTACTGAAAGCCGTGTTATTCATACTTTCCCTCTAGATCTCCTCCAGTCTCTGAGATTGGGGCACTGACAGCATTGCCAAGCTATCAGGTCACAGCCATTGATAATCTCAGCACAGGTGTACTAAGAACAATCCTATCGTCGGTGAGTCTTGGCAACAGGGAATGCAGACTGCTATTGTGAAAGCATTCACGCTTTTCAATTCTGAAATTCCTGTTGTTAAGTATTACATCACACTTATTTTAAGGTTCTGATGAATTTCTGGAATGCAAAAATACCAAGTTACCTGGCAGTCGTCAACATTTGTTGACCTATCTCCCAGTTCCCAAATACTTGTAGTAACTATTGCCCCTTTTGGTGGTTTTACTAAGATAAAACACCAGCTTATAATTGGAATCACTGAGTTATCAGAGCCCCAGATATTAGCCTCATTCCTGCTTTTGATGTGGAATAAGTACAACTGATCCTTGAACAACTCAGGTTTGAACTATGTGGGTCCACTTGTACAAAGACATTTTTCAGTAGTAAATAATATAGAATGACAGGGTCAGTGGTTGGTTGAAGCTACTGCTGCTGCTGAACTCCAGATACAGAGGGCTGACTATAAATTACATGGATTAACCCCAGAGTTGTTCAAGGGTCAATTGCATTGTCATTCTTACATTTTCAAAAATTACCTCATTTTTCCTTACTAACGTCTGTACAATGTGTAGGTTCCAAGTAGGGGGATTGTGACGTGTGAATGCCTGTGAGTATTTTGTAGCCTCCAAATAAATATTATTTTTTTCCTTTTCTAAATAATGGGTCAGATTCTGGAAAACTTAATCCCATCATAGCACTGCAGGAATCTCTATTAAAATAAGATATAAAAGTACTAAATTCTATTCAACAGTTAAACTGAAAGAGTCACTTCTTAGATGTCACATTTAATATCAGAGAATTTAGCTCCAAAATATATTTCATACTTAGAGAAATTAAGTTAAAGATTTTGTATAAAAGCAGTATTTCCACTCAACCATAATATTCTGAGTTATTAATCATTCACAGAGAACAAATAGACCTAAAAGCAAGCTAAAGAGAACTTATATAATGTGATTTTACATAACTGAATTAATCATACCTCTAAGAGTTCAGTAAAATGTTCATTCACAAAATTCTAATTTACAGATCTGAATACTATTATCTCTTAATCCTAAATTATAGCTTAATGTTAAAATGTCTTTTTAAAGTTCACATTTTTCTATTTAGTCATCTCTTGCTACAGAGGATTGCCCAGCATCCTTCTCTGAAAAAAATTTAATTTGTTTGATGGTAACAGTCAAATTGGAGCAACTGTTAAAAGTAACAGAAAGTTAATTCCTTCTACTATCCCTTTATGGGCAATATTCTGAAACCTACTCATCCTTGCCATTCTTCCCAAGATCCTCTTATATTTATTTGTGGTGACTAGAACTGAAAAGTATGGTCAGATTTAAATATTAAAGAAAAATGTATTAAATGAATAAATTAAAAAATTATTAGTGAAATCCTGGCCAATGTGAAACATTTTATTGGTGTAGTTCTCATCTTAATCTATCTTTAAGCCTCATAAAATAATCTTTAAACATCTTGGCCTTCTTTGAAATGGCACAGTTAGCATACACTAAATTATGGTTGCAAACTCATAATTAAATAGCATTGTTGGGGTTTTTTTGGGGGGGGTATTTATTATAATTTCACATGACTTTTTTAATGTATTTTTTTCACAACTTTTTTTTAGTTGAAGTATAGCTGATTTACAATGTTGTATTAATTACTGCTATACAGCAAAGTGACTCAGTTACATACTTTTTTAATGTATTCTTTTCCATTATGGTTTATTATAGGATACTGAATATAGTTGCCTGTGCTATACAGTAGAACCTTGTTGTTTATCCAGTCTACATATAAAAGCTTACATCTGCTAATCCCAACCTCCTACTCCATCCCTCCCTCAACCCCCTCCCCCTTGGCAACCATCAGTCTGTTCTCTATGTCCGTGATTCTGTTTCTGTTTCATAGGTAGGTTCATTTGTGTCGTATTTTAGAGTCCACATATAAGTGATATCATATGGTATTTGTCTTTCTTTTTCTGACTTACTTCACTTAGTATGATAATCTCCAGTTGCATCCATGTTGCTGCAAATGGCATTATTTCATTCTTTTTTGTGGCTGAGTAGTATTTCATTGTATATATGTACCACATCTTTATCCATTCATCTGTCGATGGACATTCAGGTTGCTTCCATGTCTTGGCTATTGTGAATAGTGCTGCTATGAACATAGGGGGTGCATGTATCTTTTTGGATTAGAGTTTTGTCTGGATATATGCCCAGGAATGGGATTGCTGGATCATATGGTAATTCTATTTTTAGTTTTCTGAAGAACCTCCATACTGTTTTTCCACAGTGGGTGCACCAACTTACATTCCCACCAACAGTGTAGCAGGGTTCCCTTTTCTCCACACCCTCTCCAGCATTTATTATTTGTAGACTTTTTGATGATAGCCATTCTGACTGGTGTGAGATGATACCTCACTGTCATCTTGATTTTCATTTCTCTAATAATTAGCAATGTTGAGCATCTTTTCATGTGCCTATTGACCATCTGTATGTCTTCTTTGGAGAAATGTCTATTTAGGTTTTCTGCCCATTTTTGGATAGGGTTTTTTTGTTGTTGCTGAGTTGTATGAGCTGTTTTTATATTTTGGAAATTAAGCCTCTGTTGGTCACATCATTTGAAAATATTTTCTCCCATTCTGTGGGTTGTATTTTCATTTTGTTTATGGTTTCCTTTGTTGTGCAAAAGCTTGTAAGTTTGATTAGGTCCCATTTGTTTATTTTTGTTTTTATTTCTATGGCCTTGGGAGACTGACCGAAGAAAACACTGGTATGATTTATGTGAGAGAATGTTTTGCCTATGTTCTCTTCTAGGAGTTTTATGGTGTCATGTCTTATGTTTAAGTCTTTAAGCCATTTTGAGTTTATTTTTGCGTATGGTGAGAGGGTGTGCTCCAACTTTATTGATTTACACGTGGCTGTCCAACTTTCCCAACATCACTTGCTGAAGGGACTTTTTCCCACTGTATATTCTTGCCTCCTTTGTTGAAGATTAATTGACCTTAGGTGTGTGGGTTTATTTCTGTGCTCTGCATCCTGTTCCATTGATCCATATGTCTTTTTGTGCCAATACCATGCTGTTTCGATTAATTGTTTGAAGTCTGGGAGGGTTATGCCTCCTACTTTGTTCTTTTTCTTCAGGATTTCTTTGGCAATTGAGTCTTTTATGGTTCCACATGAATTTTAGGATTATTTGTTCTGTTCTGTGAAAAATGTCAGGGGTAATTTGATAGGGATCACATTAAATCTGTAGATTGCTTTGGGTAGTGTGGCCATTTTAACAATATTATTTCTTCCAATCCAAGAACATGGTGTATCTCTCCATTTCTTTGAATCGTTTTCAATTTCCTTTATTAATGTTTTACAGTTCTCAGTATGTAAGTCTTTTATCTCCTTGGTCAGGTTTATTCTTAAGTATTTTATTTTTGGGGGTGTGATTTTAAAAGGTTTTTGGGTTTTTTTTAACATTTCCTTTCTGATATTTCATTGTTGGTATAAAGAAATGCAACTGATTTCTGTATGTTAATCTTGTATCCAGCTACCTGGCTGAATTCATTTATCAGTTCTAGTAGTTTTTGTGTGGAGTCTTTAGGGTTTTCTATATATAGTATCATATCATCTGTATATAATGACAATTTTACCTCTTCCCTTCCAATTTGGATACCTTTTATTTCTTTTTTTTTGTTGGATTGCTGTGGCTAGGACCTCCAATACTGTGTGGAATAGAAGAGGTGAGAGGGGCATCCTTGTCTTGTTCCAGATTTTAGTGGGAAGGCTTTCAGCTTGTCACCATTGAGTATTATATTGACTGTGGGTTTGTTGTCAATAGCTTTTATTATCTTGAGATATGCTCCCTCTCTACCCACTTTGGTAAGGGTTTTTATCATGAATGGATGTTGAATTTTGTCAAATGCTTTTTCTGCCTCTATTGATGATCATGTGGTTTTTGTCTTGTCTTTTGTTTATGTGGTGTATCATACTGATTAATTTGCCTATGTTGAACCATCCTTGTGAACTTGAGATGAATCCCACTTGGTCATGGTGTATGATCTTTTTTATGTGTTGTTGATTCAGTTTGCTAATATTTTGTTGAGAATTTTTGCATCTATATTCATCAAAGATAT
Source organism: Eubalaena glacialis (assembly GCF_028564815.1). Taxonomy (NCBI): domain Eukaryota; kingdom Metazoa; phylum Chordata; class Mammalia; order Artiodactyla; family Balaenidae; genus Eubalaena; species Eubalaena glacialis. The sequence continues at coordinate 8,847,903 of NC_083730.1, forward strand.
TGCCCTGCAATTTTCTTTTCTGGTGATGTCTTTGTCTGGTTTTGGTATCAGGGTGATGGTGGCTTCACAGAATGTCTTTGGGAATGTTCCTTCCTCTTCAGTTTTTTGGAAGAGTTGAAGGATTGGTATAAGTTCTTTGTATGTCTGGTAGAATTCACCTGTGAATTCACCTGTGAAGTCTGGTCCTGGACTTTTGTTTGTAGGGAGTTTTAAAATTACAGATTCTCTTTTACTTTTAGTGATTGGTCTGTTCAAATTACCTATTTCTTCTTGATTCAATTTTGGTGGGCTGTATGTTTCTAGAAACTTGTCCATTTCTTCTAGGTTGTTGAATTTTGTTCATAGTATTCCCTTATGGTTTTTTGTATTTCTGCAGTATCAGTTGTTATGTCTCCTTTTTTATTTCTTATTTTGTTTATTTGGGTTCTCTCTCTCTTTTCTCCTTGGTGAGTCTGGCCAGAGGTTTGTCAATCTTGTTTCTCCTTTCAAAGAAACAGCCCTTGGTTTTATTAATTTTTTTTCTATTTTTAAATCTCTATTTCCTCTCTGATCTTTATTATTTCCTTCATTCTGCTGACTTTAGGTTTTGTTTGCTCTTCTTTTTCTAATTCTTTTAAGTGGTAGGTTAGGTTAAACAGGCATTGTTAACTCCATTTTACAGATGAGAAAACAGACACTTCAAAGGATCAAATGAATTGCTTGAATGTCTTATGCATGTCTGACAGTTTCCAACCCTCTCCCCTGTAATTCTGGCAGGTCTAAAGTGAAAGGTCTTTTCCAATCCACAGACTTGCATATGACACTTAAGTAAGTCATGTATTCATTGAAGCCATTGTTTCTCACCTGTGAAGTGGAGATTCTAATTTCTATCTCATAAAGCAGGTAAGATAGTGCCTATAGGCCAAAAAAATGAAATCCAATGTTAATATTACATTTGTGTTCCAGCAGCCCTTTCTTTTATTTTCTTTGAAATTTTTACTTTTATTACTGATGTTTCTTTTTTTTTTTTTTAACATCTTTATTGGAGTATAATTGCTTTACAGTGTTGTGTTAGTTTCTGCTGTATAACAAAATGAATCAGCTATTCATATCCCCATATCCCCTCCCTCTTGCATCTCCCTCCCACCCTCCTTATCCCACCCCTCTAGGTAGTCGCAAAGCACCTAGCTGATCTCCCTGTGCCATGCAGCTGCTTCCCACTAACTATCTATTTGGTAGTGTATATATGTCAATGCTACTCTCTCACTTCGTCCCAGCTTACCTTTCCCCCTCCCTGTGTCCTCAAGTCCATTCTCTGAGTCTGTGTCTTTATTCCTGTCCTGCCCTAGGTTCATCAGAACCTTTTTTTTTTTTTTTTAGATTCCATATGTACGTGTTAGCATATGGTATTTGTTTTTCTCTTTCTGACTTACTTCACTCTGTATGACAGACTCTAGGTCCATCCACCTCACTACAAATAACTCAATTTCGTTTCTTTTTATGGCTGAGTAATATTCCATTGTATATATGTGCCACATCTTCTTTATCCATTCATTTGTTGATGGACACTTAGGTTGCTTCCTTGTCCTGGCTATTGTAAATAGAGCTGCAATGAACATTGTGGTACATGACTCTTTTTGAATTATGGTTTTCTCTGGGTATATGCCTAGTAGTGGGATTGCTGGGTTGTATGGTAGTTCTATTTTTAGTTGTTTAAGGAACCTCCATACTGTTCCCCATAGTGGCTGTATCAATTTACATTCCCACCAAGAGGGAATGCAAGAGGGTTCCCTTTTCTCCACACCCTCTCCAGCATTTATTGTTTGTAGATTTTTTTTTCTTTCTAAATAAACTGAAGAACTACAGTGTATCTTATAGTAAGGTCTTTTTTTAATTTTTTTTCAAGATTGATTGATTGCTATGTTGGGTCTTCGTTTCTGCGCTAGGGCCTTCTCTAGTTGCGGCAAGCGGGGGCCACTCTTCATCACGGTGTGTGGGCCTCTCACTATCGCGGCCTCTCTTGTTACGGAGCACAGGCTCCAGACGCGCAGGCTCAGTAGTTGTGGCTCTTGGGCCTAGTTGCTCTGCGGCATGTGGGATCCTCCCAGACCAGGGTTCGAACCCGTGTCCCCTGCATTAGCAGACAGGCTCTCAACCACTGCGCCACCAGGGAAGCCCTGTAGTTTTTTTTTTTTTTTTTTTTTTTAATTTATGGCTGTGTTGGGTCTTCGTTTCTGTGCGAGGGCTTTCTCCAGTTGTGGCAAGTGGGGGCCACTCTTCATCGCAGTGCGCGGGCCTCTCACTATCGCGGCCTCTCTTGTTGCGGAGCACAGGCTCCAGACGCGCAGGCTCAGTAATTGTGGCTCACGGGCCCAGCTGCTCTGCGGCATGTGAGATCTTCCGGGACCAGGGCTCGAACCCGTGTCCCCTGCATTGGCAGGCGGATTCTTAACCACTGCGCCACCAGGGAAGCCCCTGTAGATTTTTTGATGATGGCCATTCCCAGCAGACCTTTCTTATATCACTGTGTTTTATTATCTGACTTATTCTTTAAAATTTTTCCTGATTACATTCTCTTTAGAACAAGTGTTTATTTCTACTTCTAACAGAAAATAATGTAGAATTTCATATTTGCTGTTTCTCTGTTTCTTTATCTGAGGCATCAATGTGGCTACTGAATAGGACAAATCTCTTTCACGTTACTTGTTGCCAAAGATTGGTACCTCACTCTAATAATTACGGTTGAAGATGGACTCAGGAGTATTTTTTCCCAACAGAATACATTCAAAGATGAGATATGTTCAAATAAGAACAATATTACATTCAGTATACAAACTGTCTTCCTAGTTAAACTTGCCAAAGCTGTTATTGCAGAAAAAATTAAGTCTTTGTAGTGTTTTAGTTTCTTTGGTGGATACAGTGCATATAGATGTATGAATACATCTCTAAAAATTACTCTTTTCTAGCCAGCAGAATCATCCTCAATGAGAGCAGAAATTTTCAAATGTTCCTTCATTAGTTATGTTCCCAGATGAATATAAATTTTAACCTTCATCTGAAGATACAGAAACCAGATACTTGGAGGTGATTTCAGAAAATATTACTGTCTTCACAACAGTATATAAAAGGGAGAAAAATATGATGTGTACTTCTTTAGAAATGGATCATGCCAACAAGATGAAAATATATTAAGATTAAAAATAACCATTCTTATGCTTTCCACTGCATTGGGTATGATGTACCCGAAGTTCAGCCACAGTGAAGACAGCAGTACGCCTACCAAGGTGAGAATGCTTTGGAGGTCATTTAATTCCCCACACCAATCACAGACTACAGTTTTATTCATAGGAGTAAGTGAGGGCCAGGCCAGGGGGCACACAGAAGGTCTTTCTTTGCATTTTGGAGGGAAACGTGCACAATGTATATGTTAGCTCGACACTAATCTTTGAAGTCTGTGTAACAGCTGCTCTTGGGGTATGTAGACAATACCATATCTTCATTAGTTTGATTTAAAATCAGCTAACAGCTCATTTCTTCCATGCATTTTTTATAAACCTGTGTAAGAGCAGTGTCATAAGATAGGAATTATATTTTCTGTATATATCATTTCATATTTGGCATAAATAGGTGGCACTTTGCAATATAATACTAAACATTCCCCACTGTGATGTCAATCAATCATTTCTTTAGGGTGTTCAATATAAACTATGCTTAAGTGACTATAGTTCTATTTTAAAATGTTTATATTTGAAACTGGTTGATATTACAATTAGTGCAAAGGGGTATTTTTAAGACAGCATTGGGGTTTCTTCATTAATGTGGTTATGAGTATTCTAATTTATGAAAATATTTAGATTTCAATTTTTTTATTAGAGTTTTCTAATATTTACAATATTTTCGTTAAAATGACAGATAACAATGTTTAAAGAGAAAAATTTCTGACGTTTATTTTACGGGCTAGTGCCTATCTTTTTATATCACATTATTGTGTTCCTGACATTTTTTAGTCTAACATACAGGAGTTTAAGGTGTGTAATGTCAGGATTATTATAATAAAATGCTGTTTAGTAAAAATGTGAATAATCTTACAAAGAGATTTCAAAACAGGTACGAAAACATACCCAATAGGAGGTTATAGGTTTATGTACTTGAAGTCAAGGGCAAGTAGTATTACTTTTTAAAATTTTTCTGGGAGGCATTTCCAAGATTTCTTTAAAATATATTTTCTTTTTTGCACAAAAATTTTCTTTCAAATATTTTCTCTGAAGGAAATTGCCCTTAAAAAGTAGAGTGAGATGAATAAACTAATATTTGCTGCATATTTGTTAATGTATAAGAAACATCTGACACAGCACATGACATTATTTTATTCAGTCTTTAAGGGGGTGTTATATAGTTCTACTATAAGTAACATGCTCAAGGTCACAGAAATAATAAATAGCAAAGCTTATCTTCTGATTTAGCCTGAGGAATATAGGTAGGAGTGAAGTCTAATCAAAAGTTGCTGCATTCGTGGTATCTGCCTTGTCTGCAAAGATGATGGCAACAATGTCTAGGATGTCCCTATGTGCACATATGGTTCTTTCCATAAAGCCATGGGGTCAATCTCCTCAACTCTTGAACCTGGGATGGCCTAGTGACCTGCCATAGACTCTGACCAATAGAATCTGAAGGAAGGGGCACTGTGTGACTCCCCAGGGTGATTCCTCAGGGCAAGGGAGAAGCCCAACAAGCAACAGCCATTTCTCACTCCAGCCGAAGTATCAGATATAGGAGTGAGGTCATTTTGGACATTCTAGCCCCAGAGAGCTCTCTGTGGAATGCAGATGCAAGAGTAACCCTGCCACCTCTATGTGAAGGAGAAGAACCACCCAGCTGAACCCAGAAAACCCACAGAACTGTGATAAACTAATAAATGTTTTAGGCAATTAAGTGTTTGGGTAATTCATTTTGCAGCAATAGAGATCTCAGACACTGGTATCTGGAAGTGAGGGGCTGCCATAACAAAATAGGTGGCATTGGTTTAGGGACATCAACAAGTAGAGAATGGAAAGACGGTGAGGAAGCTGTTGGTGCTGGTGTGAAAGCAGTGAAGCGATGGTCACTGGAGGCTGGAGAAAGGGAGACATTTATGCGTTGGTGCAACAATTAGCATTAGTGTCACCTGTGAGAACATGGAACCTATAACAAGCATGTAATAAACCTGTGGGTCGAAAAAACAAGATTCCCAGGCAGAATGTGAAAGTGAGAAATGTCTTCTTTTAAGAGAAAAAATAAGTGAAAGAAATTAATTATTCATTTTTCAAGCAGATTTTAGAGGAAATAGAGAAAGCAGTCTCAAAGTAAGAAACTGTCTCCAGGTAAAGATAACAAAAAGTGTTATGGCCAATTTGCTTTTAAGAACTTAGCAAGACTTAAGACAGGGCTTAATTGAAGGGTGTGGCTGAGATGAAAGCCCATCCTGGGGCCCACACCCTTCACCAGTGCATATGCAATGGTCAATGGAAGGCCACTGGCGGGCCTCTTTGTCCCCAGGCCTTAGAGTTCCCACCAGTCAGAGAAAGACACAGGCACGGAAGGGAAGGCTGGGTGAATGATGAAGCCTTTTACAAAGAGACAAGCTGGATGATCAGATGAGAGGAAGCTTTACTTACAAATCGATTAGTAAATTTTCATTCCCACTAATGGGAAAGGAGGAAGACCAGGTATATTATTGACTGAGTTAAATTTTACAAGTAGGCTTCATTTGGAAATAGCTATGTAGGATTATATAGGGTCTTTTCTTAAGGTAAATTTCTTTATCTCAAAAAACTAAACGTAAATATGAAGCAGTAAACTATACTATATAAAAAGGTCTCAGATATTCCTCTACGTACAATTTTATACTTTGCTTTTGTTTCATCCAACTCAAAGGAAACCATAGCTTTATTTCCACCTGATTTATATCTAGATACTATTGTACTTGCCAGTGCGGGAGGGCTTTTCTATGACTTTACTGCAAAATGTCTATCTAGATAAAAGTCAAAAGCCCTCTTAGTTTCTGAGGTGCTTGTTTCTTTTCCTTAACTCCAGTCACAGGTGATCTATTACTTTGAGAGTATTCATATCAATTGGAGTGCAAATCTTAACTTGCTCCTTCCATCTCTTTATAATGCAAATCATAGTGTTTGACACCTCTGTCCACTTTTGCCTTGTATGAAGAATTATACCAAATTTATTGTTACCTCTCTGGGGTGAAAACATTTTTCACACAACATGCCACCCTTACCACATAGATTGTGAATATGTGTTTAATGTCTATCAATTACTTAAACCGTTACTTTTTCTTAAGTACAGTGATTCTCTTATCAACTACCCAGCAAATAGTATGGTTTACAACTTCTATTTTCTTGCAGGTATTATAACTCTTTCAGTTTATGTGAAATGTATTCTGAAAGCTCCTTTTGCCTTTCAGAAATTTGACAACTTTAGAACTAGAGTTGCTTTTAAATGATATTTAAATTGTCTTTATCATAACATGTAACATTTATTGGGGGGAAAAAACAATAAGAGCCAAGAAGCCCATAAATTTAAGTACTGAGTGCCTGTATCTTTTAATATTTCTAGTTAAATATCTATAACATTATTTTTGTTAAGAAAATTTGAGAATAAAAGGACATCACAATTTCCCTATCTCAGATCTCGATCTTGAATTTGACATATTTTGTGAAATAAGTACCAGTTTTGTAAGTGCCTGAGTTTAATTTCCAAGTTTTCATTTGTTTCTTTCTGTTCATCCAAAGATCTCTGGAGCTTATGGATCTGATTCAGGAAATCATCAAGCTGAAAGCAAAATAGAAAATGCTTCAGGTAAGATGATTGAAACAAAGAAAATCCTTTTAAAAGCAAGCTCTTTTTTGCATGACACATTCTTTTTTGGTATATATACATGAATGTGTAGGAATACTTATTTTTAATTATAGAATTAGTTCATATAGTCAATAATAAACATCTACATGGAGTCTAGAATTTGACAAAATCTTTTCTATCTAGGCACTCCTCCCCCATTTCTAACCTGGGCTCCCCTACCTTATTATTCTCAAGATTTTGAAAATAGTTTTACGTATTTGCATGTGTGTATTTATATATATATTTAAGTATAGCATATATGTGTGCATATACATATGCTAAGTGTATATATGTACACTTATATAGACACATACACATAATGGTACAAATAGAAATATTCTTTAAAATGTATTCTTTTAGTTGTTTTTAACTTAAACATAAAAAAAATGGGTATTATGCTCTATCTAATCTTCTAATACTTTCTTTTTTAATTCAACTGCTAAGACTCATCCGTATTGGTGACTCACTGTAGCCTCTTTGTTCTGGTTTACCAGATCTTACTGTATGATGGTGCCATGACAGTACACCACCCTCCTGTCCGTAAGTATTAGACTGTTTGCAGGCTTGAGCTGCTCTGAACACTCTTGTGTAGATCTCCTGATGCATATGTGCAAAGTAGTCTCTGGAGACTTACGTAGGAGGAGAATTGCCAAGTTATATTTTTTAATGTTTAATTTTTCAAGATAATGCTAAAATGTCTCCCAAAAATGATTTACTAACTTACCTCCCAAAGGCAGTTAGCTAGCTTACCTCCCAAAGGCAGTTAGATGGGATCCTGTTTGAGCATATCTTCGCCAACACTTGGTGGTGTGAGATATTAAAACTTTTGCCAATCCTTGATCAATAAATTATGGTTGATACCTCTTTATATTTTTATTGGCTCAATGATTTTCTTCTTTTGTTCCTATTCAGGTCTTCTGCTCATTACTCTATTTGGAGCTCTTTCTTTTCTCTTTTATCTGTACATGTTTATGTTATAATCTCGATACTAACCCTTTGTCAGTTATAAGTGTTCCAAGTATCTTCACCAAGTGTTATCAAGTTTATAACTTATTTTTTCCATTTTATTTAAGAGCTCTTTGGATGAATAATAGTCATTTTATTAAGCAAAATTTATCAAGTTTTTTACAGTTAGGGTGTATTTAATGAAAGTACTTCCCTATTCAAAGCTTAGAGAAGTATTAATCTGTATTTTCAACTAAAATTTGTTAAAGTTTTGTATTTGTCATTTAAGTCCTAGATCAAGATGGAGTTAATTTTTGTACATGATGTGAGGTAGATCTCCAATTTTATTTTTTCTATATATAAACACATTTCAATAGGTGTTTAATTAAGTTGCCAAGTTGTTTAGCCTGAGTGGAGGTTCCATGGGGTAGGTTTAGATAGTTTTAGTGTCTTCTCTTCCTCACAACAATATCTAGCAACCATATTCCTCCAATTGAATATTTCAAAATCTTGTGGAAATTACCATGCATATGCAGCTTCAAGACAAAAATCTTGCCTCTCCAGACTGCTGAGTAAAATAAGGTTAATAATTTCAGTATTTAATAAAATTGTAAGGATAATCAAATCTTCCTCACCTTGTGCAAAGTCAAATTACTGCTAAATATGAAAACGAATCCCAATTCTCTGATCCCTTGGCCAGTGTTATTTAAGTTAAATCATTTTAAACATTAGAAAGAATTATATAGAGTTGAGTTGGCATTATTATTTTCCAGGAGAAAAAAGCTATTTCTCTTCATACACTCACCATTCTATAAACCCTTTTCATCAATTATTTGTGCCCATGAAGTAAACATTGTTAAGGTGTATCAAAATTAACTCAAATATTATTTTTATTTCTGGATGTCAAACATTCAGACATTTTCAGTAATACACACTTTTTTTTGACATCCACAATTCTTAAGTTTATATATACACCTAACAGAATTACTTTTATATACATAATCCAAGTTTACTTTCTTACCATCAAAGTTCTCCCTTATCTAACCTGTGCAGGTTTTTGTGGACCTCACTTTTGCTAGTTTCTGCTTTATATAGATAAATGTTGAACCAGAAATTTTTTTACAGATATTCTACATGTATTTGTTAATATATTAGGCTTATGTTGGATTTAATCATTATATTTTACATCAAGTTATTCAAATCAAGTGTTGTCTATTTTGCTAGATAAATGTTACAAAAATATTTATTAAAGTACAAACATGTCTATATATATTACTTAAAAGTGCTTATAAAATTCTTGTAGGCCAGGCATCCAGACTAATTTTGCTTCTTCAGATACAGTCTTGCATCCAATTTCATTATTTGGGGAGAAATCAGGATGCTCAACGTTCATGCCTCATTAAAGATTAATTTTCTATCAGGATAAAAATTAGAAGAATAAGGTAATAGGCTAATAAAGATTGACTAATTATTCTGGAATGTCAGATTATTTCACATTTTCATTCTCTTTCAAATATCTACTTGGAAAAAACCCACCTATATGGCATTACCAAGGGCAGTTCCCAAATCATTTACTTAACGAATGAGAAATGTTATCTTTTTGTACTTTTTCTTCAATTTATAAATTTTCAGCTTTTCTATCACTTGGGATTTTAATATAGGAATACCAATATGGGATATATGGTAGCTACTTGGAAAGCTTAATTACAGACAGGTATTATTAGATATTTAAGGAATATTTTGGTACAACTATAAGAACAACAGAGTTTAAGTAGAATATGATACTTGTTATTTATTATATTTGAAATTAGAATAACTGGAATAAATAAATTTTGTAATGCATTTTGGAAATGTATACCAAAAGTTTTAACATTCATATTTAAAAACATTCATGTATTGAAATGTCTGAACAATATCAGACACATAAAAGCTCTTTTTGCACAAATATTTTTCATTATGTTCATGAAAAAGTCAAACTGACCTGAATGATTACTGAAAGTTTTATGTTTAATTATAGTCCATCACTCTGACAAAACATTCTGCAGACATTAAAATGTTTAATTAGAATTCATAATGCTATTTTATGATACTTAACTTTGGAAAAATGGCTCACAATATTGTAATGCATGACATTTCTTATGTAAAATAGCATACAAAGAAAAAACCAAAGTGACACAAAATACTGGTGGAAGTGTTATATTTTCTAAATTTGTGTTAAGGATGTTGAAAATGCAATGGAAAAATGCCCAAGGTGTAATTCAGACCTCACCTCGAAGACTTGGCTAACATCCAATTCTGATCTTATCTCCCCACTTGACAAACCCCTCAAGAGCTCCCAGTGCCCAGATGAGCACATAAACCCTCCTCTCATTTTCTCTCTCATATTACCTACCAGGGTAATCCCAGGTTTTATTTTGTTCTCCAGCAGCCCTGAACTCTTTGTATTTTTTAGCCCACAACAGGGTGGGTTTGGTGCTCATTTTATTTCTTTCCCCATGCCTTTGCTCACGTTCTCTCTTCTCTATGGAATGGACCACGACTCTACTCCTAAAATCCTTTAAAACAGGCTTCTTAAACTTTAACACTCTGTGAATCACCTTAGGATCTTGTTAAAATGCCAGTAATGATTCAGTGGGTGTCAAGCAGGGTTCATGATTTTTCCATTTCTCAAGTTGCCAGGTGATACTGATGCCGCTGGCCCTTGGAACACACTGAGTAGAGGTCAGTACAATTACCCTGGCCCAAATGATGTAGCTTTTCTTAAATTCTCTGCTATCGAGCTTAGGCCGGGCTGCAGTGGATGCAACCACAGAGTCATGGAGTCGGAAGGTCCTGGCAGGTGGAGGGGAAGATAGAACAGATTCTGAGGAGGCTGAAGGAGAGGAATCTGCAGGCCCTAACTGCAGCCAGGTCTGTGGAGAAGAAGGGCATAGGGAGAGTGACCCCTTACTACTGGTGGGAAGATACTCCACCAGCTCTAGCATTAATTTGGACAAATAGGAAAGGGACCAAGAGAATCTGGATCCTCTCTTAGAGGTCTGTGCTGTTTGGATTGGTGTTGATCCAGTGCCTTCAAAGGTGCCTCTCTTTCCTTACAACCTTTAAGAACAAATAGGACTGGAGTAAAGGCAAAGGTCCATCCTTCCCTAAGAGGGACCCAAGGCCACATGCACTGGTCAAGGTTGATCTGGAACAAAGTAAGTTTTTATTTTCCAATCCCCAGACAAAATGGTGGAGTAGAAGGACCTGAGCTCACCTCCTCTCACAAAAACACCCAAATCACAACTAACTGCTGAATAACCATTGACAAAAAAGGACTGGAACCTGCCAGAAAAGATACTCTACTTCTAAAGGCAGAGAAGAAGCCACAGCGAGATGGCAGGAGGTGTGCATTCGTGATACAATCAAATCCCATACCCACCGGGAGGATGACCCGCAGACTGGAAAATAATTATATCACACAGATTCTCCCACAAGAGTGAGAGGTCTGAGCCCCATGTCAGACTCCCCAGTCTGGGGGGTCTAACATCAGAAGGAGGGATAAATTAGGAGGTTGGGATTAACATATACACACTATTATATATAAAATAGATAATCAACAAGGACCTACTGTATACCACAGGGAATTCTACTCAGTACTCTGTAATAACCTATATGGGAAAAGAATCTGAAAAAGAATAGATATATGTATATGTATAACTGAATCACTTTGCTGGACACCAGAAACACAACATTTAAGTCAAATACACTCCAATATAAAGTTTTTTAAAAAGCAAAAAAATTTTTAAAAATTTAAGAAACCAAAATCTTTACCAAATAAAAAAATAAAAGTGAAGAAAAGTTATTTTCCTCATTCACAGTTATAAATTCTGATATTAAGTAAGGAATGAACTGTTGATGAAGGTCTTGTGACATTTAGTGTATTCTTAGGCATTTAGGTTGTGAAAAGCAAATAAAAGCCTCTTCACATTCAAAACAAATACTCTGCTATCTCTGTTGTTTACCTTTACCCTTGATCTTAAAGTTATCAAACTAAATTATAATAGTCATCGTCTCTGTCTCTCTCACAGGCTGTGAGCTTCTTGAAAGTGCTGCAGATACACACACACACACACACACACACACATACACATACATTAACTTTCCCTGTTCCCACTTGTGCACCAGATCCCATGCTCGTTCACCTACCCAAGGACACACACAGTTTCATCAATACACGGTGCTGGGACTTCCCTGGCGGCGCAGTGGTTAGGAATCCACCTGCCAATGCAGGGGACACGGGTTCGAGCTCTGGTCCAGGAAGATCCCACATGCCGTGGAGCAGCTAAGCCCGCGAGCCACAGCTACTGAAGCCCACGCGCCTAGAGCACATGCTCTGCAACAAGAGAAGCCACCACAATGAGAAGCCCACGCACCGCAACGAAGAGTAGCCCCCGCTCACTGCAATTAGAGAAAAGCCCACGCGCAGCAACAAAGACCCAACACAGCCAAAAATAAATAAATTAAAAAAAAAATACACGGTGCTCTCTCATATATCTTCTTGTTTCTTTCTCTACTTGATCCTTCCCATCAGGGGCTTTGTATTGACTGTTACTTCTGCCTGGAACCTTCTTTCAACAGTTATCTGAATGATTAACTTTCATTAACATCTTCCATGTATTTATTCAAATCTGACACCATATTTAACATTGCAACCTGCACCCAAAGCAAGAACGCCAATTTTTTTTTCCAGCAGTCGTATGATTTATATATAAATTGTCTCCGTCTCTCTCCACTGGAATGCAAATTCCATGCAGAAGGGATATTCATTTTATTCATGTATAGATTTCAAGTGCTTAGAATAGTCTTTGCATGTTTAAAAAAAAGAATAAATTAATGTTGGGTAGGCTAAAGCAACAGATGCCCTTCCACTTTTGTTAAATATCTTTGCCAAGAAAGAAGACCATAATTTGCAAATTCTGTATCCATAGTATCCTAAAACTTTCATATGCCAGATAAATTCAGTTTAATACTTACTGTTGAGCACAGAATAATTGCTTTGTTCCTACTGCTACTCTGGTCAGGCCCTGGCCAGTCCGGCTGAAATCTGGGTAGATTCCCCAAAATTTATGATTCAAGAAAAATGTTTACACCTTGTATTATAATCTGATCAAACTGGCAGTATAATAAGGTCCAGCTATCATCTAAGACTTGGTAGTATGGAGACAATGAGTTCAGCTAAAAAGGACTTGCAATTCCTGGAAAATGTTAATCTCCATCATTGAAAAGAAAGGAAAATAAAATGACATAAAGGAAAGACTAGAAAAAGAAAGCCTGTTAGGTGATGCAGACAATAGCACATAAACCCATTTTTATTTTTATTACATACATCCTTACCTAAATCTAGCTGGAAACCATTGATAATCAGTTTTGATACATCTTTCCATTAGCAATTGAGCGGGACCCATGTCACAGAAATTGAAGTGACATGTTTAGCATTGGGTATTCTGGCAACTCTTTCTGGCCAACCTGCTCCAACTCTGCTCTAGGGCATCCACAGTGGGGTGTCTTTATGATCTCTGCAGTTTGGAATTTGATTAAGGTAATGAGGAAAGATGGCACAAATTCAGATAAGTGTCCTGTTCACAAATTCCCTAAACCCAACTCATGTAATGTAGAGGCTTTGTAAGGAATAAGTGAGCATGACAACTTGCTGACTTTAAATAATTAGTACAGACTAATTTTCCAGATATTTTTAATTGGAACTGAAATATTTGGAACCATTTCATTAAGGATTATACCACAATATGCTCTTCACCTAAAAAAAACAAATCATTAAAATCAACAGGAACATTTTACTAAAACTTCCTGGTGATCTCTGATGGAAAGTGGTTGCCTTTTGAGAAGTTTGCTAAGTATATAGCATGTGTTACATGATTCTACACATATTTCAATGTCAGAATTAACTTCAAGTTATTAAATATAATATCTTATTGCTACCTATATGGAAATTATTGGATGATTTATATTCAGTGACACCAGCTAATTCTTACTAAGGTATTCAAAATTAAAATGTGATCTCATTTTAACAGAATACTAAATGTTCTGTGGTCTTATAATCCATGATAATAGGTGTGATTTACCAGAATTATTTATTAGTTTCCTTACTGGCCTTCTTTTTAAATACATATGTCACTGAATTTCACAGGCCTTTCATGAAACTGGCTACTAAATTTCTTCCAAGTACTTTCCACGTAAAGTGAGTAGATTTATTGCCTACCAGACAATTGTTAAAATGTTTAAGAAATGTTAAACAAGTAATAAGCAGGGCATAAATGTAATTGCTGAAATAATTTACTAAACTATAAATTTTCTAATGAGCTAAGGTAACATTACTATAAGCTAATAATAATGCAATTATTATAGATACAGGGTTAATGAAACTACTATATCTCAGCTGAATGACAGAATTAAATTCTTCAGAGCAAAAGGAATAAGTTTGCTTTTAAGTGAATGGTTCAACTGAGTAATTCGATAAAGAATGACACATGGTTCAGATTTGAGAGATTCCCATTTTAAGGAAACTATATTTTGGGAAACCTGGAGACAGTTTTCTCTAAGTGGACCTTACAGTGAATGAATGATAAAAATTACATTCCCAAAGGTTTTATTGTCATCTTAGTGACCAAAACAAAACGAACAAAAACAAAACAAAACAAAAAAACCAACCCAGAATAATTTTCCAAGTAGCTGTACTTTAGTGCCAGTATTTCCTTCTCTTTGGGAACACATGTGGATAAATCTGTGATAAAGCTCAACATTCTTACCAACAACAAAAGTATGAAAACAGGAACAGAAGAATTAGAAGAGAAGAATAAATCTGGAGAACTTACACTTCCTGATTTCAATACTTAACTAAAACTGTAGTAATCAAGACAATGTTTTACTGGCAGAAGGATACACTTTTATTCCATTGACCTAAATGTCTATCAAGAGTCCAGGGTCAGCTGGATTTTGATATGGGTGTCAAGATACTTCAGTGAGGCAAAGAATTATCCTTTCAACAAATAGTTCCAGGACAATTAGATATCCACAAGCATAATTTTGAATTATGCTCACCTCATTTATAAAAATTATCTCAAAATGAATTATAGACCTAAATATATCTAAAACTATAAAACTCTAAGAAAACACGGGAGTAAATCTTCATGACATTGAAATAGTCAATGTTTTTTACACAAAACAGCAGAGCACAAGCAACAAAAGAAAAAACAAATTGGACTTGATTAAAATTATTTCTAAAAGTTTTATGCTTCAAATGAAACTATCAAGAGGTTGAAAAGACAATATATGTAATGAGAGAAAATATTTGCAAATCATGTATTTGAGTAGGGATTTATATCCAGAATATACAAAAAACACAACTCAATATTTTTTTAAAAATGGACAAAGAATCTGAATAAGTTGTTCCCAAGAAAATATACAAATAACCAATTAGTACATGAAAACAGGATTAGCATTGTTAGTCATTAAGGAAATTCAAATCAAAACCACAATAAGGAAATTCAAATCAAAACCACAATAAGGTACCACTTCACCTCCACGAGGTTGGCTTTAATAAAAAAGATGAACTCTGACAAGTGGTGGTGAGAATGCAGAGAAATTGGAACCCTCAAACATTGCTTGTGAGAATGTAAAATGGTACAGCCACTGTGGAAAAGAGTTTGGTGCAAGGCAGAAATAGAGACACAGACATAGACAATGAACATTTGGATACCAAGGGGGGAAGGGGGACGTGGGATGAATTGGAAGATTGGGATTGATATATATACACCAATATGTATAAAATAGATAACTAATGAGAACCTGCTATATAGTACAGGGAATTCCACTTCACTGTACAATAGAAACTTACACAACATTGTAAAACACCTATACCCCAATAAAAAAAAAGTTAACATAGAGTTACCGTATGATCCAGCAATCCAAGGGAAATAAAAACATACATCTACACAAAGCTTGTAAATGAATGTTCATAACAGCGTTATTCATAGTAGACAAGGAGTGTAACAACCCAAATACTCATCAACTGAAAAATGAAGAAAAAATGTGGTATATCCATGCAATGCTCTATTATTCAGCCATACAAAGAATGAAGTATTGATCCATGCTACAATATGGATGAACCTTGAAGACACTATACTAAGTGAAAGAAGCCAGTCACAAAAGGCCATATATTCTATGATTCTATAGAATATAGAATCTATAGAATAGGAGTTACCTATTCTGAAATAGGTAACTCCACAGAGATAGAAAGTAGGCTAGTGGTTGCCAAGGGCTGGGGGTATAGGGAGAATGGGGAATGACTGATAATGGGTTTGTGTTTTCTTTTTTGAGATAACAAAAATGTTTTAAACTTAGATTGTAGTAATTGTGGGACAACTCTATTTTACTAGAAACCAATGAATTGAACACTTTAAAAGTGTATATGAAAAACAAATACAGTATGCTAACACATATATATGGAATCTAAGGGAAAAAAAAAGGTCATGAAGAACCTGGTGGCAAGACGGGAATAAAGACACAGACCTACTAGAGAATGGACTTGAGGATATGGGGAGGGGGAGGGGGAGGGGTAAGATGTGACAGGGTGAGAGAGTGGCATGGACATATATACACTACCAAATGTAAAATAGATAGCTAGTGGGAAGCAGCCGCATAGCACAGGGAGATCAGCTCGGTGCTTTGTGACCACCTAGAGGGGTGGGATATGGAGGGTGGGAGGGAGGGAGACGCAAGAGGGAAGAGATATGGGAACATATGTATATGTATAACTGATTCACTTTGTTATAAAGCAGAAACTAACACACCATTGTAAAGCAATTATACTCCAATAAAGATGTTTAAAAAAAAAAAGTGTATATGAATTAGATCTCAATAAAGATGTTAAACACAATAAGAGTAAATATGGCATATATTTCAGTTGCTATAATATTTATATATTAAGCCAAATCAAAATTAATTCTAGGGTATCTACAATAGAATTAAGCCAATTGAATATATCCAAGGATTCCAGAGCTCTTAAGAATGTTATCTTAAATAATAGTATCGCTTGAATCTAGAATATTTCATTGCTTTGTCTCTATATAATGAACTTTTGCAATATTCAAGAATTGGATGACTTGATGCCTTAATAAGTCTAACAATTATTGGCATTGCTTTAACATGTATTGACCTAGATAATCTTATGTGACTATTTATTTATATACAAAGCATTCTATTAAACAGTTTATTTCAGCTCAGAGTCATTTTTCTTTTCTTTTCAATAAATTAAACCAGCATCATGGTCAGTGGGAGCTAAGCACTTAACATCCTACAATACTGATGATTCTTAATTCATGTCCTGAGAGACTAATACTGAGTATTTGTTCAGGGTACCATAGCAACTGTAGAATCAAAGCTATGATATTATGTGACAAATTTGTAGTTGAGAGAACACTTCAGGATTCCATTGGATCACCTGGGGCAGCAATATTACAAGTGTTTATGGTGTGGTTTCTTGATAAGGGACACTTAATTGGTGTTAATTTTATCCAAATTACAGACAACTATAGGGCATCTATTTCCATAGAGTAGAAAAGTCTCATCAAGATGTGTGAGAAAACACTAAGTGTATTTAATTTGTAACTGGTATCTCACAAAGGTTTTGATACTGATCTTTATTAAAACTGACTTCAAGTTGCATTAACCTGACCGATATGCTAAAGTGTTTGTGCAGAGAATAATAATATCTTGTCTAACATCAAAGGAAGACAAAACATTGTCAAATAATATTAATTTTCATGACAGCAGCACTTGTATTTGGTCAGCACCATGATGTATATATTTCCCACATTCCTCTTTGAGAATCTGAATAGTAGAGAACACTAATAAAGTACCCAGGGAACAAACAATCCTTCCTTCCCTGTTTCATTTTGCTCAACACACAACAGATGTCTGCTTTCAGAAGGAAGCTTTTTAAGAGCACTGGGCTATGTGCCTCTTTGCCTTTGGATATTGGAGTGAATTCCAGCATCATGAAACTTAATGAAAGAAATGGAATTGCCATTTTTGTCCCAAGTTTTAATCTTTTATCACAGGTCTTGAATCACCAGGCTTAATCTCCAACTAATGTTGAACATGGGTATAAAAATACTGTTATTCCTCGTTATTTTAACCAAAAGAAAAGGAAATTGCAGAAACATCAGTTACAGAAATGCAAAGATGAAACGTGATTAGAATTGTAAAACTGTTAAAGGAATGTAAACATTAAGAACAAGAATATTCAGTACAAAACTACTCAATTTTACTTATTATAACAGGATTTGGAAACTCTTCCTCATGGCTCTGTACTCTAGCAATTCAGCCTAGGTATTAAGACAGTGCCTGCCACCCTATAGGCCATCTACACAGGTGACAACCTGCTAGTGAGTCAGAAAAATCTGTTTCTACAAATACGTGGTGAAACCTTTATAAAACATAGAAAATGGCAATCTTATTAAAAGCCACATGACTTGTATCTAAAAAACCACAAAGAAAAACAAGTTAGAAACTAAAGGAATATTTAAAAACCAGTAATTACTCTTAGTTAATTGATTACAACTAAGGCTCAAGCTCTTATTAAAACAAGAATTAGATATACAAAATTAGAAAGAGATACAATGTTATTTCAAAATAAAATTCATGAAAAGAATACGTAGAAAAGAAAAAGTCTTCAAAAATATGTTTTATAAATAAACAGACTACAAAAATACAGTAAGATATGTATGTTAAGAGAAGGGGAAACAAGTGATATTTTTTGATTGATAAATCGAAGGACTAATGCTTAATTTCCCACAGAGGATAGGGAGGACATCATAATCTAATAATCAGTTTTTATTCAGAAGAAAACCTCTTAGTGTTTGAAAAGGACTATAATGATAAGAGGGATAATTATAATGATAAAAGGAAGAAATGTTTTCCTCTATCATACAAATATCTTTCCAGATTACAATTTTCCAAAATGACAAAAACATATGGAGTGGAAGTTACTTACCCTGCAACTTCTCCATGAATGAAACTGTTTCACTTATAGGCACCTAACTGCATTTATAATGGATTGCTTTCCTGCAGTGGAAAGTTAAGATGGAACAAAGTCCTTCTTTAATTGAATAAGATTCAAATAGAAAACTTTATAATTAAAATATTATACTCTTCCTTTAAAGAGAAGATGCAAACTGACTTGGGAATGAACTTCTGCATACATAACCTATAAACATGGTATCGGCCACTTCTTATGGAAGTTTCAAAGAACCAGAAGAGATTCCAAAAGTGCAATGTTTCTAAAAATGTTTCTGAAACAGAAATGGACACCTCGTTATTTGTTGAATTATATTTAAGCTTCTAAGTTCCAAACTTCTGCAACTGTCTATTATAATTTTGGTTATTTTGTAACTGAACCAACAGCCATATCATTCCAGAAATCTCTTCACCAAGAAACTTTGATTAATTTCCTCTGAATAATTTTGATGACTGTTATCTAAAATAATCTACGGTTATAGCAGTAGCTGGATTGCTTAATATAAGAAAAAAGTTAATGACACAGTAGGATAAGTGTTTTAAAATATAGAAAAATATTTAAATGTTTTGTTTTACATATTTCCTAGTAGAGAATGTTTATGATCAACTTAGCTTAACAGTGATGATAGGGAAAAATCTATTTTAAATAACAGCAAGGAATAAGTAAATGGAAATGTAGTCATGATTTACAAAATTTATACAGTATTAAAATATGAAGAAAATATTTCTTCTCCTAAATAGTAAGTAGAATAAAGCTGGCACACTTTAATTGCAATGCATCCCTGCCATCATAGCCTTAGTAATATTACGAAAGTCAAAGGAGACTTAGTGCTGATGGAATAAAGATGGAAAACAGATATGTAGAGCACATTTCTTAAAACAGAATTCTAATTCTGTACATATGAAAACCAATGAGACAGTAGTAAGCATTCTTTCACTAGAGTAACGTTCAGATTCCAAAATTTCAAAATATTTCCTTGCACCTTTCTTTGAACATAATCACTGCCCACC
Organism: Eubalaena glacialis; assembly: GCF_028564815.1. Classification (NCBI taxonomy): domain Eukaryota; kingdom Metazoa; phylum Chordata; class Mammalia; order Artiodactyla; family Balaenidae; genus Eubalaena; species Eubalaena glacialis. The sequence goes on from NC_083730.1 coordinate 8,867,802, forward strand.
ATCTGAGTCACTAGAACCAACTGTAAACAGATTTACCTGCCATTTATTTTGTACTATCAAAACAAAGTCAATATAGTAAAAAGGGTGAAACACATCTTTAAGTTATTATGAAAGCAGTTTTGACCTCACAGACCTCCAGAAAAATTGTCTAGGACTTTCAGAGTTGAGAACTGCTGGTTTAAAGAATGTTTTCCCAATGAAGTACATTCTAAGTTGAATGAGTTCAAACATGATTGGTTTACTTTGCATTTGGCTAGAAGTTTCTAGAAACAGTATGAAAAATATTCTCAAATATCTGACTCAAACCTCCTTGTGTATAGGTTATATATATAAATGAGGAAGCACATTATCCAACCTGGTGGAGAATGAAGGCTTCTCATATTTAGAATATCACACAGCAATACATGCTTTAAAAGCTACCAGCTTGGAATGCTGCTGTCCAATTCATCTAAGAATATCTGTAAATAATGGAGATTTCTTCCACTAATAGTGTGCACGTTCTAGCACATTTAGCCTCCTGATAAAGAACTATTAGGTAAGCAAATAAATGAAAGCAAACTGACATGCCCTGAATGCATATAAATTAATGAAGTGGGAAATGTACTGGAAAAATTCCTGAATCTATTGGTCATCCAACAGGCTATTTACTGCCTTTTTTTTTTTTCCCTCAACATGCCCATTTTGCCCTTCATACCTAGGTCATCAAGTGAATACATCCCATGTAGATAGGCCAATGTAAGACTTTTTACAGCTACTTCGTGAAATAAAGATCATGCAACTCCTTGGAATTCCAATTTTTCCTCAGTTTGGATAAACATAAACTGATTTAACTATTAATACCTTAAATATTCTACATTAAAATGACAATAAATATTTTATGTAATAGAGACTTCTAGTTTTAAAAATAAACTGTAAACATCAAAGAAATGTTGCATTCGCTAAAGACTACAATTCAGAATGTCCTGGGCTATTTGTTTACTTTTTGTTATTCAGGGAATTTTGTGAAAAATTGCCATCAATATAGGATACCACTATAGTTACTGTACTTGCATAAAAAAACAGCCCTACTTCTCCTAAATTTAGGAAGGCAATTATATTTCTACTTTTGAAGACACTGTATTTAAACTGAGGGTTTTTACCAAAGAAGACCATATTCTGCTAACAGACAATATGCTATAAAGTATTTAATTTTGTTTACTTAGTAATTAAAAGGAAATGCAATTTGTTCAGTAGTATAGATACTGAAGTTAAATGTTATACCACTAGAAATGTTTAACTGACTACAGACTTAATAGACTTTTAGCATGTAAGATTTTTAGGGATTTTAATAGACTTTATTTTCTAGAGCAGTTTTAGATTTACATAAAAATTGAGAGGAAAATAAATAGTCCTCATGTAGGCCCTATGCCTGCCCCACACACATCCCCACCCCAGTTTCCCCTATTATTAACATCTTGCATTAGTGTCGAACAGACAAAAGATAATGTCATCTTGAGCAAGGCTGGCAGTTATGAGGGTGGTGATAAGTGGTCATTTTGTGATATATTAGGAATATAGGACTTAAAGAATGTGAGGATTGATTTAATATGGAATAAGTGAGAAAGAGAGGAGTTAAAAATGATTAATTGTTTTGCCTGAGTAATGGAACAGCTAGAGAAGTGGGTTTAAAGATATAAAGTTGAGAGTTGTCAGCATATAGATGGCATCTAAAGCCATGAGGTTTGAAGATATCACCTTTGGAGTGAGTGTAGGTAGGCACAGAATAAATGAAAGGATAAGACACTCACATGTAGAACTGAAGACATGAAGAGAAATCAAGATTGAGATCAAGAAGGGCAGAAGAAGGTGAAACCCAAGAAACACTGATTTTTCTAGACGCCGAGAGAGTACGTTACTTTAAGAATGGGACTGATTGTGTCAAATTATTATGATATTTTGAGAAAGACGAAGCCCAAGAATGGAGCACTGGCTTTAGAAGTATGTAGCACATTTGTGGTCTTGAGAACTTTTCCATTGGTAAAGAGGCAGTGGTCAGAAGTATCACTGCTGTGATTAGAGACAGAATGAAGGTTGTGAAGATAAGAAGTTAATCCATAGTATCAGATATGTAAGCAGAATGTAATGGTTCCAACTGATATAGCTAATTTGGTAGATGTGATGGTGAGAGTGTGTAAATATTCTGTATTCCACATTCCTGTTTGTTTTTGTTTGTCAGTAAATTCAGAAGAAAGATTATCATCTGAGAGTATGGAGGAGTGAGGAGGGATTAGAATAGAGATAGGAAGTGAAACAGTCATTTAGAAAAGTTAATGCTGGAATGCTAAGATGCTACTTGAGACTAGTGATCATGAATATAAACCAAGACCTCTTACCACAGCGCTAGGTTCTTTCGTGCCACATGCACAGCTGATGAAGCAGAAGGTTGCATTCAATGATGAGGCAGAGCTCGAGTTTTACAAGTGAATGTCTACAAAGGATATGGGGGCAAGGAAATTAAGGTATATGCAGTGAAGGGAATGTAGAGACATCACATTTTTGGACAAGGAGTGAAATCAGAAATGGAAGCGGATAAGTGACAGTGAAAAAGCAGTATCATCAATAGATTATATGCCCCAGGGGGTTGAAGTTTTGAAGTACTTGGTACTGAAGAGACCGCTCTACTGATGCTGGCCCAGTTAGAGGCACAGACTGTGCTGGTCCTTGCCCATATATTCCAGTTGGGGTGTCAGACAACAAATAATTAAATGCATAATTACAAATAGCCCTTAAGCACTGGAAGGAAAAGAAACATGGCCACCTGTTTCCGCTGCAACCTGTAAATACCACTATCTTGACATTTATTTTGCTATATTTAACTTCAGACATTTATGTTGGACTATCCCCAGCCACACTGTAAACCTCTTCTTGGGAAGAACTCACTCAAGTATATTCTAACATCTAACACAGAGGTTAGGAAGTAATTAATATTAAATGAACTGGGCTGGTTTTTACAGTTCAGTTCAGATACTGGGTCTGTGGTTACCGCTTGTGTCCCCATGTGAACCTGAAACTGGCCTCTTTATTATTATTTTTTTAATCTTAACCTGAAACACTTACCAGATCTTTTCCATAGATAAATGTGAATTTCAGTCTATAGCTATTCTCACAATCTTAAAATTAGCAGGGTGTAAATTAATGAGACTTCACCAAAATACATTTCAGGCTGGGAAAGAATTCCTGTGTCCTTCCAAATAAAGGCTTGCTTAAAAATCAGCTGTTAATTTAGATAATTAATGTTCTGTAGGTTTAAACAAAGTGTCTCTCACATTCATCATTGCTGATGATATCAGACTTTTGAAAAGATTCACCTTTTTGACACCAGAAGCATTAAAATGTGAGGCCAGAATTAGCTAAGCAGTAATAAGGTTATAATTGCTAAGTGTGAAGCCACACACACAATGCATTTAGCAAAACACTAGCACTTTGAGAGTGAACTTACAGTGCTCAATAGTACCTATTCTTTCCATCTGTTTAAGTGATTTTTTATCTTTTGAATTTCTCTCAAAACTAGAAGACATATCAATTTGTTTTGCACATTACAATGCTACAGGTAGACTACAATGGACTAAGAGCCTCATTTCTGTAGCAAGCCATTTCATTTATGCTCTACTAGTAAAATCTGTTACAGTAAACACATGTGTTCAGTGGGGACCAAAGTTATGAATTTGAGTCTCAATGGTGGCAGGCTTTTCTCATTAGACCAGTGGTTCTGATATTTCACTAGACATTAGAATCATTTGAGAAGCTTTTAAAAAATACTCATGCACAGGCCCCACCCATAAAAATTGACTCGGCTACTGGAGATGAGGCTTGAGTATTAGTATTTTTACAACTCAATCAAAGGATGCTCAGAAGACCTAAATAGACATTTCTCCAAAGAAGACATAGAGATGGTCAAAAGGCACATGAAAAGATGCTCAACATCACTAATTATTAGAGAAATGCTAATCAAAACTACAATGAGATATCACCTCACACCAGTCAGAATGGCCACCATAAAAGTCTATAAACAATAAGTGCTGGAGAGGGTGTGGAGAAAAGGGAACCCTCCTACACAGTTGGTGGGAATGTAAATTGGTACAACCACTATGGAGAACAGTATGGAGGTTCCTTAAAAAACTAAGAATAGAGCTACCATATGATCCAGCAATCCCACTCCTGGGCATATATCCAGAGAAAAACCATTGTTCAAAAGGATACATGCACCCCAATGTTTACTGCAGTGTTATTTACAATAGCCAAGACATGGAAGACCTAAATGTCCATTGACAGATGAATGGATAAAGAAGATGTGGTATATTTATACACTGGAATATTACTCAGCCATTAAAAAGACTGAAATAATGCCATTTGCAGCAACATGCATGGACCTAGAAATTATCATACTAAGTGAAGTAAGTCAGACCGACAAAGACAAATATATGCAGAGTCTAAAAAAAAAGATACAAATGAACTTATTTACAAAACAGAAACAGATTCACAGCCTCAGAAAACAAACTTATGGTTACCAAAGGGGAAAGGTGGGGGGGAGGGATAAATTGGGGGTTTGGGATTGACATATACCCACTACTGTATTTAAAATAGATAACCAACAAGGACCTACTTTTTAGCATAGGGAACTCTACTCAATATTCTGTAATAACCTAAATGGGAAAAGAATTTGAAAAAGAATAGATACATGTATATGTATAACTGAATCACTTTGCTGTACACCTGAAACTAACACAACATTGTTATTCAACTATACTCCAATGTAAAATAAAATTTTTTTTAAATATCTGAAAAAAAAAATAAATATTCCAAAGGGTATTTATTGCACAGACAGGTTAGAAAATCATATTAGACTTTGACCTTTACACTGGGAATATATTTTATCTATAGCTATATTTGACTTACAATTGTGCTGAGCACTTATATCAAATTTCAGTTTTATGAAAAAAATCCATGAATTTCTGAAAGCAGGAATGTCATCTAAAAGTTAGGTGATTCTTTTTCCCTCACCATAGGACTTTTATTTGTCAATTACTGTAGGCTAACTCTCACCCTCTGCTGCTTGGTTTGTGAATTGTAGGCATCTAAGGGCTAAGAACTACTTGAGCCCTGATTTACAACTCTTTTAACACAAAATAGTCACTAAGTATTTTTAAAGTCCTCTTACTAATACAACCTATTACTAAAATATAAATAGAGAAAATAAGAGTAAGTATTGAGCTACACTAAGGGAAAAGAATTTAACAAAAAGAAGAAACTGAAATTGAGAGTAAATCAAATTAACAACTCAGCAAACTGAGTGATTAAACTCTTAGCTTTATAAACAAATCATTTGAGATTTAACTTACTTTTGCATCAGTTAAGATGCAGTTAAGATTTTGCATAACAGCCAACGTTTCTACAATTTGACCTATCACTGAGAAGCAAAGAAAATTAGTAATTCTGAATATATCAAGAGTCATATTATATTCATATCCTTTAAACCCAATAATTCCACTTAGAAAACTTTTTTTTCCAATGGGGAAAAACGGTCTATACAGTTGAATCTTGAACAGCTTAGAAGTTCATCATCCTATAACTTAGAGTTGGCCCTACATGTGTGCGGATTCAACCAACCACGGACTGGGTAGAACTGTAGTATTTACTATCAAAAAATCTTCATATTAAGTGGACCCACAGAGTTCAAACCCATGTTGTTCAAGGGTCAACTGTACATGAAAGTAGTCATGGTAGAGTTATGTTGAGAAAAAAATCCAAACAACCTTCAGTAAAGGAGGCTTGGTTGATTAAATAAATTTATATCCAAGGAAATAAATATTATCCCACCCCTTGAAATACCAAGTATGAAAACTACATAGCAGCAGGAAAACTGATTATGGTAACTGGTAAAGCAGAGTATATTATTTCAAATGATGACTGCAATTCTGCATAAAATTGCCTAGGCATTAGAAGTTAATATACACTGAAGTAATATGATACGATGGTGTTATGATAGTTGATTTTTTTATTTTTCCTTCTTTATATGATATAGTACTGTTTTACAAAATTTAAAATATTCCTTGGCAAGCCTTATCTCATTCAGTCCTTCAGTCTTCTTGATACTAGTTGTACAGTGTGGAGCACCCATGTGTCTTAGTAATTGTTTATATTATACTCCTTGCTTCTTAGGTACTATCTGTTCCATCTCTACCAACTTTGGTTATTGCATCATTATATTATTCATTAGCCTGTTTTTCCCACCATATTTATTAAAGTGGTCAGTTATTTTGGTATTTTAATGTGGATATATGTGTAATTAGTTCTGCAATACAATAATGAAGTCTCAATTAAATTTTGCCATCACATAATGGCTTCAACGAAATGATGAGAAAAGAATGTTTGACTTCTAACAAATACACATCAAATTAGATTTTTTTTTTTTTTTGGTAAGTTTGTTTAAAGAAAAGCAACTCATCCAAAAAGAATTTTTTAATTTGCTCATTTCTTTAATCAGACCCTGGGTTTTCTCTTATGGGCCCCCAAGTGTCTATTTCTCTTTTCAATATAGAGGATTAATATCTCATTTTCATTTATTTAAAATTTGTTGACTTGTGGGAGTTGGGAACTTTATATTTGACAGTTCCAATTAAACATTAATTTCAACTAATTGCAATTTGAAGAATTTGTTACTATGAAATTAAAAAGCTCAGCAGTGAAACTGACAGAATTTCCTTTGCTTCTCTATGATAAGTCAAATTATAGAAATGTTGACTGCTATCTAATGCAAAATCTTATTTCCATGAGAAATATTTTCATTCCCAGCCACCAGAAAGTGTATGACCTTTAATCAAAGAAAAACTGAAGACTGACAACTGCAATTAAATAATCCAGATTACAATACCCATATGAGTTGATCGTGCTTTGGATCAATCCTCTGCGGTGATCAACTGATTGGATGTAGAGGTGCAGAACACTGAACTATTTTATGTTTTGAACATATATTTCAATGCATCTATTTTGAAGCTTCAGATATGAAATATGTCCAAATACTTATCCATATGGAATTATAGTTCCAAAAGATTCTATTTCAAAGCTGCACAAATTCCATTTGCCAAAGACCTCACAGGACCATGCCCACCATTTATGCTTGGGAACTATATTCCTCCCACAGATGGGGCAACAAGTATTAAAATACACACACATACCCTTTCACTCATTCCTGCTCTCACATACAGTACAACACAGCCCATCTTCCTGGTCACAAATGTTTGTTTTCCTCCCTTCAGCATTCAAAAATTTTCACCCTTTCTCCAAGAGAAATTACCCAAGCAACCTTCCAATCACAGCCTTGATCTCAAAGATCTCATAGCTATGTCAGATCTCAATACACGTTCTCTTGCTCCAGAATCTACGTACTCAAAAGGCAAGTAATTTATACCCTCCTCCCTCACACACCCAGTATACTATAGTGAAACTAGGACAAGAAAACTGCAATAAAAACTTCCATGTAGAAAAGAAAATAGAAAATACTTATGAAATCTAACTTTGCAGATGTTTCAAGGAGCTCCTATTCTGCTCATGGGGAATGCTCCTTTATCTGGCCTGGGTTCTCCTCCCTGATAATAGTTGCCTAGTCTGTAGTTCTCCATGGTCCTTGTTCTCTAGGTGGTCCTTTGGCATTATTCACCATGTCCTTATTTGAATATGGCTCTGGACATTACTCCTTCTCAGGTGTTGACAGCATGCTCAGCCAGCTCCTTGTCCGAGAAGTTTGGAGGAATGAAGAGTTCTTTCAAATCCTGAGAAATCAGTCTATTTTATCCCAGGCTGGAAGCTCATTTGCCAGCATATCTTTCACAAAAACAAGTCCTTTTTTCTTTTGATTCCAGCAAATACCACAGGTCAGCTGTCCCATCTGCAGTTCTCTGGGAGACATTCTATTGTCTCTGAGCTATCTGCAGTTGCCTTGAACCTGTGGGATGTTCTGAGAGAAGCACAATCTCATTCTCTTCTCCCTGTGCCATTGTGTTCAGCTTCAAGGATTTACACAAAATGACCTTAATTAAGAGCTTTTAAAAACAGGCTTGAAGGCCACACCGTTGAATTGGTTCTTGCCTAACCTTAATTGATGTTTATTGTTCAAAGCCATCCTTAGTTTTACGTATTACCATTTGCAAATGAAGATCAGGCCCTGGCAGTCACAGAACTACTTAAATTTCTGTATTATTTTACATATCTCTGAAAATTCGACAAGTCTTTTCTGAGTTCCTCTCTCTCTTAGGCACTTGTCAAACACACCAATAGCAAACAAGAAATACTAGCTACATACCTATTCATCTAAAAACCACAAGCTCATTCTGTCCATCATCAGCTTTCCAAGGTATTATAGGATATAATGTACCAAACCTTTCAAGACTCCATAAAATGCATTGCCATCATTCTAACCTCCAATAAGTTTTCTCACCACCTACTTCTGGCACTGGAGCCAATGTAATATAATTTTAAAATGCTGTTTTTGTTTGAATGACCATACCAGTCAGCTTTAGCTAAGTTTTCCTATAGCAACAAACAAATCCAAAATGTCAGGGGCTTATCACAGCAAATATTGATTTTTTTTTACCCATGTGGATCCGTTTGGGTCAGCAAAGGCTCTGCTCCATATCCTTTCCACTTCAGAATTCGCGCTGAGAGGGCGATGTCTACTTTGCACCTGCTGGCCTCATGACATGAGACAAGGCAGAAAAGACACGTGGGAAAAGAAGCACAGCAGAGCCGTTTGGGCTCATAAAGCCCCTGATGGTAAGCGGCACGCGGAGTTTCTGCTCATCAGGCAAAGCAAATGTCACATGTGCCAAGCCTGACGTTGATGACGTGAGAAGAACGATTCTCCTACAGGGAGGGGCAACTAACAGAATCCTTCTTAAGACCACAGCCGTTTTTAAAATTACATGATTAGATGGTTGAATCAGATTTTTGGGAACTAGTACTTTATTAGCCCCGGAAAACTGTGTATTATCACAATTTCCTTGTTGATGATTCAGTCCCAAGCAATTTCTTAAAGCCTATATTGGCAAACACAGAGGTTATTTACCACCACTTGCAACAAATGCTTTTATATCAAAAGTATTCACAGGAATAATGGCTATGATGAAAATAAAAACCCAAAACCACTCTCTTGAGCCTTCCTACTACATTCCTCTCCTGACTTACTCTTCCACAGTCCAGCCTCACTACCCATGAACACCATTAAAAAGTACATATATGTCTTCATAAAAAGAGACATCAAGGATGAAATGCCCATGGACAAGTCAGCCCTAGTAAGATCAGGGACGATGTATGAGCCTCACTGGTCAAATAATTCTATTTTCATGTGATGTTATTAGATTAGAAAATCTGGTTTGCTTGACTGGAATAGTTTTGATGAAAAATTAAATCTTAAAATGTGGACTGTGTCCTGTTACTGAATTGCCCCTTGGAAAAACAATTCCGTTTTCTTTTTTAAATTTCCAACTGTTTGGCATTATCTGCAAACAGTCTCTCTAACCAGGGAAGTAATTTTTTTTTTTTAACATCTTTATTGGAGTATAATTGCTCTACAATGGTGTGTTAGTTTCTGCTTTATAACAAAGTGAAGCAACCACATAGCACAGGGAAGTAATTATTTTTGCCTCAAAAGTTGTCCGCTAGAAGCAGATGCCGTGCCTGGAACCCCATCTGAAGTAATTGCCGCCATGGGGTGGCAGACGCTATCACACTGACAGTGGAGACCGCTTCTTTCAAGAAAAATTTCTTTGTGGTTTGTAACTGCAGCTGAAATCGCACCTCCCTGTTGCAGGTGTACTGTCAAGGTATCCCATTCTTAAACATGCCATAAACCATTAGCAAGCTGACCTTTCACCACAAAACAAGATGCCTACATTCTTTAAACATCAGAGAGCGCTAGGGAGAATATATATATCATAACATGTAATCACAACATACATCATGTTTCTATAATATATAGAATTAAAGCTTAAGACACCAAGTTTTAATGATACCTATGGTACCATGCCTCCCCACACGACCAAGCTAAAACATATCTGAAGCTATAGGACACACATAAAAAATGCGCTACTAACACTACAAAATGAGCATGTTGTTTACATAATAGTTTCCTCTCCTTACACTTTTTTGTTGATTTTAATTTTTAAAAATGTGAAGTTTTTACCTCAAGTAATGCCATATGTTAATAAAAAAGAAAATGCTTTTTCTATGCTATCAAATGCAATTTTGAATCTACGTAACATATGTTCCACTTATAAGATACCTTATTTTCTTTTTGGTTGAGTCCCCATTTTAGTTCTTCTACTTGAAATCTCAGTTTCTTCACTTCGGCCTCATTTTGATCCATGAGGTTGTTGACGTGGGTCATTTCTGCCGTCTTTGCCTGGTGCTGCCTGCTTAGTTTATGGTAGGCATGTTGCAGGTCCAACAGTTCCTTTTAAAAGAAAACAGGGATTCCATTATTTATAGTTTACTCTGATAAAGTCAGAAGAATGGCAACTTGTTTGGAAAAAATAGAAAAGCACTTTAGGAAGAATTCAGATTAGGCATCTTTTCACCTGGGACTCTACATTTCTGCAATTAAATATTATGATTAGCATATAACTATAGGTGGAAGGTGTATTTCTGTGTGGCTAAAATACAGTACAACTCTTTATGTGCTTGAGGGAATGACCCATTTTTCATGTTATGCAAATTTAGTTTTTATGTATGCTTTCCAAAAGAGGAATCTCATATCCATAAATGAAGAATAAAATATAATAAAAATAAGTACAAGAAGAACTGTTCATCTGCTAAATCAGCCTAAGTATTAAAGTTAGCAGACTATCTGCTTTTAATTATTTTTCTTAAAAATAAATGTTTTGTGCTGCTGTACTCATGCCGTGAATGGCACCCTCCTGAAACCACATGAATCTGGCTCAGAGACCTGAAGGGGCTGACCCTGGGGAAAATCCAGAGTGAATCCACCATGAAGTGATTGGATCTCCAATCAATCTTGTTATAATCAACATTCTACAAGACATGAATTGACAGGTTACATTAATTGGCCTCATTATAATTAATGTAGTTTCTAATTTTTTGCTAAAATTTGCTGTGCAAAATTAACAATACTGTCATTGTTGAAATCATCTTTATTAAAACTATGAAGAAAAAAATAACCTCTAATTCCTCATGATGTTATAATACTTTAAGAAAGTCCTAGGATATTTTTTTAATTTCCTGAAAAATACTGTCATAACACTTACTAGTTAAAAACACAAAGTTAAATTTTTTTTAGGACAACCAGGTAGAAAATTGGAGATGGGATCTTTACTCACATCTTATACTACTACTATTTCTAATAAGAACAATAAAAAAAGAATCAGATTTAATAGTAAAAAGAAAAAAGAAAAAAGCCATAGAGCATTGGAAAACACTGGAAGAAAAATGTAAATACTTTTTTTCAATTAGGGAAAGGTTTCCCAAATAGGGAAAGGTTTTCTAAGTATGATTATGAGATCATAGAATTATAAATTTAATCACAATAAGTATACAGTTTGTGTATAGCAAATAGTTTGTCCTACACAGAAAATGTTGTAACAAGGAACAAGTCTCTTACTATATTAAGTTATATCAAGTCTGTACAAATTGACTTGATATAAAATATGGAAGGAGAGAGTTCACAGAAAAGCATATAGAATATCTGTTAAACATTGAAAGCTATTCATCTTCACCCAAAACTCAGGAAAAACCTTTCCAATTTCTGTAACATATTGACATGACAAAATTATAGAAATGGCTGCTAGGGATCAAGGGTAGGGAGGAGGGGAGAGAAGTGGGTGTGGCTAAGGGCAGATCAGGGATCCCTGTCTTGATGAAAAAGTTCTGTGTTTTGACTGTATTGATGTCAATATCCTGGTTGTGATACCCTACCATAGTTTTGAAAGATTATACCACCGGTGGAAATTGGGGAAAAGGTACATAGATCTCTCTGTATTATTTCTTACAGCTGCATATAAATCTACAATTATCAAAAATAAAAGTATAATGAAAAGAAACACATCAAGATGCTATTCCTCATGTCTTCAGACTGGCAAGATTATGTGTGATAAGATAATCTGTTGGTAAAATGTGAAGAAACTGAGATTCATTCATGGAAAAATGTTGGCAAAACTATTTAACATGAAAAATGCATTAAAACTCCAACCCAGCCATTCTACTTCCAGGAATGTGTTCTACAGATACACACACAGTTGTGTGAAATGCTGTATGCATGTGGATATGTAGCACAGCATAATTTTTATGTTAATAGTGAATGATAGGAAATGAAGATCATCATCATAATATCATCATATGGAGCTGATTAAATAAAAAGCCATTAAGCTTTTTAATGCTTAAAATATAATATGGCAGCCTTTTGTATATTGATATGATATCTCTCAATATTCTATTAAGTAAAGCAAAATGCAAAACAGTGTGAAGCACATGTTATTACAGGAAAAAAAAAAAACGCTGATGTAAAGTGAATTTTGATTACTGGCAGCCTCTTGGTCTCTGTGAAACACAGAACTCCAACCAAACAGGCAGATGTCCTGCAGATGTGAGAAGAGGGTGTGGACTAGAGCGAAGGACCTGGAGAGAAATTGCTGACCACACTCTCAGGAAGCCAGGAGGAGGAAAAGGCAGAGGAGGGCTCCCACTCCCACCAGCCACCCACCGCGCCTCCATGGCAAGCTATCAAATTCCAGGAAACTGAGAGATTCCTGGAATCTTGCTGCTGTTCTGAAAACCCTGGCCCCCATAAGAGTCAGAATCACAACCATTGATATTTAAACCTGAGCAATGCCGAAGGGCAGCTGGGAACAGGCAAGCTTGGACAGGCCGCTAGACCCCTGTTGATGGGACAGGCTCATGGTCCCTTCCCTTGCCTCACAGTAACAGTGCAGTTTACGGCTTCATGGCAGTGTTTTATCAAACTACATCACAAACCACATTTAAAATACAAACAGATTTCTCTTTTCTTCTGAGTACAAAAATCAGAGTACAGTTTTCCAATGCCACATTATATACCTTATGCTTTCACAGAAAGATATGCAGTAGGGAACACAATTCTATTATTTGGAATGACAATGGAGCATTTAATGAAAGATTTTCTTGATCTGGCGAACAAAGAATTTGCCACAAAAGTAATGCAGAGCTTAATGGAAGAGTTATAGCAAATCTGTAAAATGATGGCTTTTCCTCAGGAATTATGCACCCAATTGCAACTACCTAAAAAACCTTTGCGATTTAGTAAAATTATTTCTCAGATAGTCAATGCTTTGACTTTAGGTTTGTACAATTCACTTAGATTGGTTTAAATGGAGCTAAGTAAACAAAAAGAACCTTTGAGATGTGCATATAGGAAGGGAGGGAGGGAGGGAAGGAGGGAAGGAGGGAAGGAGGGAAGGAGGGAGGGAGGAAGGGAGGAAGGGAGGGAAGAAGGAAGGAGAGAAGGGAGGGAGGGAGGGAGAGAGGGAGGGAGGGAGGGCGGGAGGGAGGAAGGAAGGAAGGAAGGAAGGAAGGAAGGAAGGAAGGAAGGAAGGAAGGAAGGAAAAACATTGCTGTTTGTCAGTACCAATTCCACCCCAAGCACGTGTCATCTTCGTAGGCAGACCTCTAGCATTCATGCTCTACTGCATGGCCATTTGCTCGGGGAAGGTCACCTTATTCTCAGGCCCAGGAGGTGGATATGTGTTAGCCAACGTCTATTCTCTGTGAGTGGTCCCCAAGCCTGCAGCACCAGCATACCCTGAGAACTCCATCCAAGATCTACTGAATCAGAAGCTCAGGAGTTGAGGCCCAGCAACCTTGGGTTTAACAAGCCCTCCAGATGTTTATAATTCAACATAAAGTTTGAGGACCACTAGTATATGCCAACTGTAGTAAACTTTACTCTTGCCAGTAAATGTTTTAGGAGGGTAGATGGAACCTAACCGAGCAATGAAATATGAGACGTCTCCTTGGGTGGGAAGAGGTGATCTAGGATTTTTAAGTACTTAAAAATATACAAGGAAGATGTATGCCTGGAGGTACTGATACAACAGTCTGGGACAATAGGAGAATCATGCTTACAACTGAGGTCCGCATACCTGGCCTGGCCTTGGGCACATTTCGTTACGAGAAAATATAGCAAACTGTATCTATAGCCAAATGTATTTTAATTATGTTCATAGGATACCTTTTACTTTCTATTCTAAAAAGATGAAAACTAGATTTCAACATAGGAGAAAAAAAATTATTTCATTAGTAAAGATATTTTTAAAAAATCAGTTTAGGGTGAAAGAGATTAGTATTAGCCAAGTACCTACTATCACTGAACTCTTCACATACCTTCTCTCTCTTGTCTTTCCTATTTTCCCCATTCAGTCTCTGAGAGGCTATACACACTGCTTATGGCCAAACTAGCTGTAAATTACTCCTCCTTTTTTCATTGTTTCAAAACAATATCCCGGCTGGCTTAAACCTTGTTATCAGGCCTTATCTTCTAAGACTTCACAGGTTCTTTGACATTTTAATCCATTAGTTCATCAACACTCCCATTTTACTTTCAGGAGAGAGATGGATTTCTTCCTTAATTCTCAAAGCTATGACCTTTGCTACTATAGACTCATTTTTTTTTTTTGTTATTCTTGTGATGAGATTCCCCCCACCCCCAGTTCTTTCTTTGAATGCATGTTAGAGTAAAGGCACTTAGGATCACAAACCATAATCCCATGTATATGTTTTGTTTGATGCTTTTATCTGAAATCTCAATTTCCCCTGTAGCTTGCTTACAGACCTCCAGTTGGAAGGCTTCCAAATAGATGTTCATTTAAAGAGTTAATAATTTGCATATAAAAAGAGAATAAGTCAATAATAAAGATCCATATGGATTTTTAGAGCAAGCTTATTCTAGTATATTTTTAATGGTAGAAATACATAAAACCGTGATGTGATATATTTTATTTTGGCAGAGAAAAATCTGAATAGAAATTAAACATATAAAAATATACAGTACTAGAGAGTATTTGTCAGTATGTCATCCTCTATAAATCCAAAGCTATAAAACTGAACAGTAAATATAATTCACAATCCTTTTATAAGTTATATGAATAATAATGCTGAATCGATATAGAAAATAAGCATATACAATGTGTTTGTATACAGATATTTCTGATAGAATAACATTAGTTCCTCAAATAGATTGACTCTGTTTCTAGTGATGTGAAGAATTTGATAGCAGGTTTTAAATTCTGTATATGGCTTATGAAATCATGAATTGTTTATGCTCTTGTAAGTAAGGATATTGCTTTCTACCTAGAATTAATATTGTAGCCGATACATGAAGTACTGAAGCTTAACTGATTTTGATTGTGCCAAGCTGCCAGAACTAAAATACATTTTCTTATAATTTTAAATGACATAATGAAACGCTGGTTAAAAATGAATCAAATAAGTTTATATGCAACGATTTGAAGGAAAAACAAAATGACATACAGAAAATTTTAAAGTATTATTATATATGTTATTTGTTTGTTCAGTTTTTAAAAAAATCCACAGAAAATTAGAAATTTCGCCATCTGTAATTTCAAACATGCATAACAATACTGCACTGTTATGTAGAGAACCTGAAATTCTCAGTATAATATATGATTCAACTATATTTAATAAAGAGAAACACATAAAATTGGAAATAACTAGCTCATGGTCTGTTGATAGCCTTGTCAGACTCCAGCTGTGAGTAATAATGCTATCAACAAGGGCAGATTTTCTCTTCTCAAAAGTTGACTCAGGCACATTGGGTGGTTATTACAATCAAATCCATCTATTTGAATAAAGAACTTACAAGCTCATCCAAATTAAGTGCATTAGAAAAATATCTTGTACCACCTACTTATTAGGATAAATGTCAGTATCTATTTATATCTTCAATTCTTACCTCAAGAAATACAGAAATCAAAGGAACGTATATTTCTACAGAATTCAGTGTTATTCATAAACATTTATGATACTTGGTGTCAGATAATAGCTTTAAAAGGAGAACATTCTTGTGGTCTTAAGTGGCATCTTCAGAGGGTTCATTTAATATCTTATATGTTAAGTATAGAGTGATTTTAGTGCTCGTTGTAGACTTGACACATTGTCAGTGATTCATTCAAGGAGCATTTACTGAGTGTCTACCACGTGCCATGTAGACTGGCTTCTACATTCTATATATAAAAGCAAACAAGGCAGACACAATTTTTAACCTCACAGACATTAGAACCTAGTAGAGGTAATAGATTAAAGACAATTAAACAGGCAAATTTTCCCACTGTGACAAATACTAAGAGATAATCCAATGAGCTAATAAGATAGGGAACTATTTATGAAAGGTGGATGATAAGCAGGGAGGACATGTTGTGAGGGGATGCTGTCCTGTGCCCTCCAGGTTCTCCTTCAGGATGAGAGGATGTATTTCACCAGTTGCTGGAAATGTCTGATCACAGCCCTTTCCCCTTGGCTATAAGGAGCCTCCTTCCTGGGACTTCCCTGGTGGCACAGTGGATAAGACTCTGCACTCCCAATGCACAGGGCCCGGGTTTGATCCCTGGTCAGGGAACTAGATTCCACACGTATGCTGCAACTAAGAGTTCGCATGCCACAACTGAGGAGCCCACCTGCCGCAACTAAGACCCTGCATGACCAAATAAATAAATAAATATTTAAAAAACCCAAAAAAACAAAAACCAGCCTCCTTTCTAACTCCACACTCCCTTCCTGGGGCAGCCTGGTCATTTTAGAAGTATGAAGGAACTGCTCTTCTCACCTCAATTTGGGACAGCTCCAAAGATCTATCCCAGCTTCAGAGGTATCCAGAGGTATTACTATTATCACTTCTCCCCAGTCCTACTTCTCCCTGTGCCCTTTGCTGCCTGGCCTCTTTCCCCATGGGTGTTGTACTCCCTAATAAACTTCCTACATTTTGATATCTGTCTCAGAATCTGCTACCCAGGTAGCACAAACGCCAACATCATGTCCCATGGCTGTCACCTGGGGAGATCTATCCTATAGAATTAAATATCATAGTACAAACACCATGGATGGAAAATAGATGATGGAAACTTTACTGAGAAAGTAATGTAAAAAGGGTGCAAAGCCACAATATTGTGGCTACATGGTGGCACTTATATTGTGTGTGTATGTATGTGTGTGTGAGGCCCATAGACTGAATATCACACATTGGAGTTTGTGTTTATTCAATGCCATTTGTGCTTATTCAGTACCGTAGATACATAAGCAATTGACCAAAAAAAAAAGTTTGTTGAGCATCTACTAATCTCTCATATAATCAGTTATGTCAATATTCCCAATAATATTCAAGTTTTTTAGAAAATATCACACTACCAAATGTAAAATAGATAACTAGTGGGAAGCAGCCGCATAGCACAGGGAGATCAGCTCGGTGCTTTGTGACCACCTAGAGGGGTGGGATAGGGAGGGTGGGAGGGAGGGAGATGCAAGAGGGAAGAGATATGGCAACATATGTATATGTGTAACTGATTCACTTTGTTGTAAAGCAGAAGCTAGCACACCATTGTAAAGCAATTATACTTCAATAAAGATGTTTAAAAAAAAAAAAAAAAAGAAAATATCAAAAAGCTTCATTAACTTTAAGTCCTAGTTTCCTCATCTGTAAAATGCATACAATAGCAATTTCATAGAATTGTAACCTTTAAAAGACACAATATGTGTAAGTCATTTGTGATACATTAATTAAACATAACAGGATAGGTAGAAAAACTGGCTAGGATAAGTTAGTTAGTTAGTTATCAAATGCAATAATAAGGTGAAGTGTCAGTAATCCAGAGTAGATAGAGCATCTCAGCAAATGCCACCACGGACTGGACTCTTTTTATCTTTCTGCTTTGTCACCCTTAGCTCATACGTGGTCTTTGTCCTTAAGCTTGATGTATTATAATCCCAAAATATCTGCTGAATCTTGCTGGGAAGGAAGTAGGAAGGGAACGAGCAAGGATAAAAGTGGTTTTCTCCAAGTGAAACTTTGCCTTTGTGTTGATAAGGCAACCTCTCAATGCTATGTTATCGGGGGAAAAAATGCAAAAAAATTGCACAAAATATTGAGCAGAATAAAAATATAAAGATATAGTGAAAGTCAGACATGTTGTAAACAAACTGAGAAACAAAAAAGGCCAAGAGATATTATTAAAGCACAGACGGATTGTGGGAAATAAAAACTTATAAAGAGAGGAACTAACAGTAAACTTATAATCAGCAACAACAAGAAGCCTTATTAAATATAATAATGTCTTCAGTTGCTGAGTAACCTAGAATTCTAAGCCCAGCTAAACTAATATGCGAGAGGCAGGCCAAAATCAATTTTAGTTTTAGGCAGAGGCAGGATTTTCCATCCACATATTCTTGATGAAAGAACTCAGGATGTTCTCTAGGAAGTTATCTTTCTACAGTTCTTTGAATTCATCAAATCCTTTCCTGTCTCAAAGTATTCGGACATGCTTTTCCTTTCGCCTACAAAGAGCTTTTGCAACTCTACACTCACCTGGCTCCTAATTAACATTCAGGTCCCAGTTTAAATATGGTTTCCTCTGAGATGCTTTCTTGATTACTCAAATGTGAATAATGATTCACAGTATTATTTTTAATTATCATTCAGATACCTGTTCATTTCCTTTACAGTCTTTATTGCATGTTGAAATTTATACCTGTTTGTGCATTTACTTAAGATTCCTTTATCCTACTAGTCAATATATATTTAATGCACCTATATCTGTAGAGTAGAAACAATTTAGAGTTATGTGGAAATGTGAAAATTAATTAGTTTTCAGGTCCATAGAAAACTGGAGCTCTAATTGTAAAATTTTGGAAATAAAGAACATACAATACAAACTTTAGAGAGATAAAGCTGTTACTAGCAGAAAAGATACAATCTCAATTTAACTAGAAAAAGCTATATATAAAGATATATATATATATATATATATCTTTGTATATGGCAAGCAATCATTTCAAACTGTTGGATAAAGCATACCAACATTATCTGAGGAAAATTGAAGGAATGAATTATTAAGGATAAAAATAATTTATTGATACAAATACAAAAAAATGAATTGATGAAGAATTGGTCTATTGGTAAACAAGCAGAATATTATAGAAAAACTATGAGCTAGCCTAAAGAAAATTAAAAAAAGAACACCTTGAAAATATACAAAATTGGAAATGAATTGGTATTTATAACAGATTAATAAAATAGGAGTAGTTTTGTTAAGCCTTGCCTTTCAGTGGGACACTGAGACTAAAGTCTGCCTGATGGAATGTGGAAGGAACTGGTTTATATCTCTTCTAGCTCTAGCAAGGAGATATCCCATGGGAACTTCCATGCTGTCCCACTTCCTTACCTAAGTACCTGGAACTGAAGGGCTACAAGATGACGAAGCTAAAAGCTGACAGTTACAAATCCCTGAGTCACCACATGGAGAAGAAACACCAAGGAGAGCCTCCTGGCTTCACTGGATTAAGAAATGAGCAAAAAATAAACTTGTATCAGCTGCAGAGATCTGGAGTTTGTTGTAGCGCTCTATCCTTACTAACAGGCTAGCACAATAATATTAGGTTACACGAATTGACATGCTTACAAATCATTTTGATTGACTAATTCACTGGCAGTTTCAGTGCATATCAAAGGTTACTAGGCTTTTAGTCATTTTTAAATTGACTCATTTTACAAAAAGATGTCTGTCTCTCAGATACACCATCAGGGTTATAGGGACAGAGCTTTTTTTGGTCTTTTTCTTTTAACTGTATAGTTCATCAATTATCTGAAGTGTGATAAATAGTGCCTGGAACACTGAAGGTGCTCAACAAATGATAAATGAATGTATGAATAAATGAATATACTCACAATATGTCTTACTGATTGGTGAAGCAAACAACAAAATGTGTTTATGATTCTAGATTGTATGCAGGCTGGATTGTACTGTGCACGGGAAAAGGAACAGTCTCTGTACACTCATTTTCTTTTAATAGCAAGCATTAATCACCAATTCAATCTACACATAATAAAGTTTTGTAATAGTTGGCAATACATTAAAATATTTATTATAATACATATCCTGACTCTGTGTGATATTTAAAGATTTCTAAAGAATTGCAAATACGGCTATTAACCCTATGGCTAAACCATAAGTTGCAAGTACAATTTAGTACTCATACAGCATCCTTTGTCTCCAGAGAACATACAAATATTAAGTTAAACCCTGAATGCTTAGTCACCAAAATTGTAGATGGAATCAGAAGTTCTTTTTCTATTTTCCAGGCCCCCATGGGGGAATAGAGAGAAAGATCACTGACTCACACTCAGTGGGGAATGCATCACTCCCACACAGTTTTTTCTTAAAGCCATGCACACTTAGCTAAGTAATGCTTTATAACCAAACTTTCCAACCTTCTCTCTACCCACACTGAGAAGAGCCCTGTAATTGTACAAAGCTACAAATGTTCAGAGAAAATACTTTTCTGTGGAAAATGTTTCATTTCATTTGATAAATCAGGTTTCTCCAGGTCCTCCGTGCAGCCCTTTTACATGAAAGTGTTTCTGCATACAGCAAACTCTCCTGATAGATAAGGGTATTGCTTTTGCTCATAATTCTAGGGAAATAAATAATTTAAATAAAATACATAAACTTGTGTGTTGAGTTTGACAGACCCAATAGCCAAACAATTCCTACTTCCATTCGTGGAAAAGAAAGAGCAGAAGCGTCAATAAAGGCGAGAAAAAGGAAGTGATCAGAGAGGCCAGTAGAAATAAAACCACAGGAAGTGTTCATAAAAATTAATAGGAAATAATCCAGAGATTAAGATAAAGACAGAGAAAATTCTCAGAAGAGGAAATACAATAATCCAAGAAATGAAAAAATATTAATAAGGATATCGATATAGAAATGGTAAGAAAGACACTCTCATGTACCACTGAAGGGAAATGTAAATTTTCATGACATTAAGATAATTTATGAAAATATATCAGCAGTTAACTCTGCCCTAGATTTTATAACAAGAAAATTATTCTAGGAAAATACTATATATATATATGTATACATATATGTATATATATATAAATATATATATGAATGAAAGTTTTATGTTCAAAAATAGTCACTCTGCATTACATCTAACAACAATAATGTTAAAAAGTAATCTATATGATCGGACCCTTATTGAATAAATTATAATTAATCCTTATACGGTAATATTATAAGCCCTTAAATTATGTGGGAAGAATTTTGATGATGCAACAATATGAGGCTATATAATGTGGAATAACAAAGCACAAGGCACAATTTTATGTACATAATGATTCCAATTATGTATGTATGTATGTATACACCACACAAACACACAGGAACAAGACATACATGTAATAGGGATTTTACTTTTGTCCAGTTTTACATACGACCTCAACACTGAGAACAAAGGATTCGTAAGCTCCTCTCCTTCTAAAACAAATGACCAGAAAGAAAAATAAAAGTGTGGGAGAAACCTGGTTCTGCACCCACTAGGCCCTGCCCACCTGGAGGGTGTGTAATGGGCGGATCATAGGTGGAGAGGGAGACCCTGGGAAGGCCTGTTATCTGAGCCCTGGGGCAGTTTCTCTCCTCTGTCCTGCGAAATGGAATGGAGTTACCTGCCCCATATGAAGACAAATCAACGGGGTCCAGAGAAAAATCTTAAAAGTGTCACCTGGTGTTTGGGGGACAGATTGACTCCTCATTCATACTAGAAAAAGGATGAGCAGCCTGTTTCTATAGAGCAGGGAGGTGGTGCTTCCCCGGCAATTGCCTGCACTTTCAGAATTTCTTGGAACAGGAAGGCATAACTGTTTGGGATGAGTCTGAGTGGCCCCTGCAGAGAGGAGCTGGACTTGCATCATTTAAAAAAAGTCCCCCACTTTAAAGGACCAGTCGAATGGGCGAGATGACACCAACGGAAGAAGCCCACATGGAGTGGACTGTGGGAGAGCTCAGGGTGATGGTAGGTCAGGGGCTGACTGAAGAGGCGCTATGGCAGAAAGAGCCGGCCTGGAGCACCCTTGCCTGAAACCACTCCAATTCATAGGACTGCTCCCTCCTCTGTCCTCTCTTCCAGCCCTGAGAAGTAGAAGGAAGCCTACTGAGTCGGGGTGGGGGTGGGGGTGGGGGGCGGGCAACATAGGGAGGAGGGAGCTGCAGATCCCATCCTCACTGCCCGCCGCCTGGCCTGATGCCAAACTGCGGAAACGCAGAAGCTTCGACCCTGAGGTCTACAAACGGAGGGGATTTAACAGAGCGTTTTCCATCTACTGGACGTGCCCTCAGAGATACAAAGTGTATGTTGTAAGAAGGAAGTGGTTTCCTCTTAACTCATTTCTGTATCTTCTTCAGCGCCCGCAATGTATAATATTACATGTGGATGATGTTTCAAAAGGAGTATATCAAGTTGAAAGATGAACTGTTGATGTAGAAAAGATTGAAAAGGGTTTTTTTGCTATTGCATTCCTAAAAATATTGTATAACTTGTTATTAAATAAATATTAACCTCTAAAATGTTACTCTTCCCTGGAATACAAGTGGACCATCATTTTCGACAGAGTATTTGCTTCGGGAACAAGATGAGAGATCACAGGTGTACAGATTGAGTGTGCCTTTTACTTTCTGTTGAAATAACCAAACTTAGATCTAGAACCCCAAAGCTAACTCAGTTTTCCAATCTGATCTGAGAAAGATCGAGCATATTTTATTCACAACCTCAGATTGTCTCAGAACTCAGGAATTAAACACCTATTCATAGCATTTATTAACGTTTAATCCTCCAGATCGCCTCTATATCCACAAATCATTACCTGTTACCTATATGAAATTATCAAAACTACCCTATAGGTTAACATTAATTGGCACATTAAGGTGATCTCATAGGGAGTCTGGAAATATAAACCGTTTAATGAGTGATAAATTAAGGCACACAAATAAACCCTTCAGTGTGGAATAATTGAATTGCTTCTCTCCTCTCATTGTGTTGGTGTTTACAAAAGAGAAGCATTAGAAGCCAAAGTTAGGTAAAATATTAAAATCAAATTAGGATAACAAATAAGTTAGTTCATCTAAAACTAAAAGTAAGTATCCCCATACCTAATTTCCAAGGGTTGCCTCTTGTACAAAGTGGGTCCCTTTGTGGTTGCCATCATGAGTCATGAATTCAACAATGTGGTATTGCGTGGGTTAAGGAATGGAGTTTCTCGGGGAAACAGCAAGTTGGAAAGGTTGGATTCACAACAGAAAAAAAGGCATGGGTCCCACACATGTCAAGGAAAACCGCCGGAGCTAGAAACACTGTTTGGATGTGTCCTCCAGTCAAGGGACGGCCCTTCCTCCTGCTCTACTTAGCGGTGTCTGGCAACTGGAACCTGGGAGCTGGCTGTCGACACAAATAGTAAGTGCCAGTTGCCCAGAACCTGGAACGTTTGGGTGGCTCACAGAGAGCCAATTGATAACTTTTGAAAATGTAGTGAGCCCTATGTTACATGTGTAACACATTCCTGGCCTAAGGGAGCTCACATTCTACTAGAAAAATGAGATGAGTTAAAATACATGAAAACAGAATACGGTGAGTGCTGTGTCAGGGCTGGGAATTGTTGCTATAAACACAGGTGGAGAAAATCTGAATAACTTTCCTACACGGAGAACTTATTCTGACTCCTGTTATTCATGTTAAATTTACTTGTGTCACTGGTAGTTGCTATCATCTCATTTGCTCTTTTTAAATTTTGATGCTCAAAACAGGAATTTAAGAGACTTTAACATCTGCCACCACTACCTGATAAATGTCCTTTATTTGTACATGTTCTTGTCATCTTATGAACAGGCCTAAGTCTCAGGAGGGAAAAAGTGATTCTACAAATATGTTTTTGATTTTTTTTTTTGCAACTTTAAGTATCCTCCCAAGTTCATAATTGAAAATTAGGCCACAGACATTGTTTTTATACTCTTTTTTTATACTTTCATGCTATAGCTATTCAATAAAAATCACTCATGCAAAGCTTCTGTAACAAATTTTAAATATAATCCTTTACATACAAAATTGAACAGGGTTAAAAGGTCCTATACGAAACATTATACAAAGCATTCTGAGCTCTAGATACTGCTTCATCTGCTCTGTTTATATGGCATATCTTAAATATACATGCTCTGAAAATACTTTGTCAACTACCTATATTGTCAACAGACTCAATATTTATAATTTATAATTTCAACGGAATTCTGTTCATAATTTTTAAATAAGTGAAATATATTAGTGGTTATTTCAGTCTGTATAAGCCCAAGTGTTACACACACAGATACTAACACAGTCTAACACAATTGCAAGAAAGAGTTCCTTCCACCATGAAAATGGTATATTTCTTCCAAAGGCACAAATGCACTTACAGATGCAAAAGTAAGGCAATGATAAATGCAATTCTGTTATACAAGAAGGCAATTTTCTTCTAAATTCCTTTATGTGGAAAATTTTCTTGAAATGCTATAAAATCAATATCATTGGAATTCATTTTGATTTGATTATGACTTTGTGTTATTATTCAGAATAATTTTCCCTCCTTCAAAAATACAGCTGTAATTATTCCCCAGTTAATAATTGTACAAGATCAGTTTCGTGTCATCCAAAAATCAGACGACTAATTATCTAGCATTTTGTTAAATTAACTTCAACTTGTAAATATGACATAATGCTCATTTTAAGCCTAAAAAAACCAGTGAACAAGTTTCCTCTTATCAATAATAAATGTTAGCTTCTAGTAAACATCTGGTAATTGAGTATGTAAGGTGATACATCATAATAAAAATTTTTTTTCAGACTTTTCACTTCAAATCATGAAAGAAGAGGACTCGGTTATTATGCTGTTTCATGTGTAGTTGAGAAAAAATATGCATATTGTTGCATATGTAGTTGAGATGGATCCAATCCATCTGGTCACAGGCTTGTAAAATAAGAAAAGTTGAAAACACTTGCTTGTGTTCAAATGTCCAGCTACCCCCATTTTCTGTGAATTTTATAGGGTCAGTTCATCTAAGGTTAGGCATAAACTATCCCTGCAGTCGCATCAAACCATTTGGTCCATTAAGACTTGACTTTAGCTGCCAAGTGACATTTTCCCCTGCATAATATTGTTTGGCATCTGCATTGATCAAATTAACTGGTCACTTGCCAAATGTCCACTTCACTTTGGCACGTAGATAAAGACTATGGGAGTGAGAGAATGATTTACTAAATGTCTGAAAGAATTTATATATTCACCCTAATTACATAAATTATACTCAAAAATAACAATCACCCTTTAGAGTTCTTCTCAGATTAATACTTCCAATTATAAAGAAAAAATACTAAAAATGGAAATTGAATAATCTAGACACAAACAGATGATAAAAGCACTTATTTTAAAAACTATATTTTATTTATGGTGCAAATCTTTGTGGTTTGTGATGCTAACTAGAAAAGACATGAATACATTCTAAACTTTCTATAGAATAGTTATGTACAATTTTGAAAGAAAATAGACATATAGAAGATACATAACTGATTTTTCACTAGGTTCTTAGTCATTTAAAAAATGTTATTCATTGGTACTATTCTCAAGACACTGTCTATTCCTTATGGAAAGAAATTGTAATCTAGAAGGAAAGATAACATATTCTAATGACTAAAATACAAGGAAAGCAAATTGGCCTTGTAACCAAAAAAAAAAAAAAAAAAGCAACCTATTTGCCAGTCCTATCCATATAAAATTAAAATATAACTACCTAGAAATATAACTAAATATAACCTAAAATATAACTACCATTAATAGTTATACCATTATTAAACCATAATATACCATATGGTATATTATTATTATTAAACCATAATATACCATAATTATTATTATTATTAAACCATAATATACCATAATTAAACCATTAGATTAATTACCATTAAACTAATATAACCTAAAATATAACTACCATTAATTTACTAAAAGTAAAAATGTTTAAGTGTACTAGAAAATAAAAATTGCATTGAGATGCAGA
This sequence comes from Eubalaena glacialis, assembly GCF_028564815.1. Taxonomy (NCBI): domain Eukaryota; kingdom Metazoa; phylum Chordata; class Mammalia; order Artiodactyla; family Balaenidae; genus Eubalaena; species Eubalaena glacialis. The sequence goes on from NC_083730.1 coordinate 8,893,964, forward strand.
TGGAGAAGAAACTTAGATACATCTGTTGTCTCTTAAGAGGGATACACAGTCCAAGGGACTTAGATACATCTGTTGTCTTTTAAGAGGGATACACAGTCCAAGGGAATGTGTCTGGTTATAGTAGGAAGAAGAAAACATCACGACGAATGCATTTAGATACATACACGTGTATTGTGTGTGTAATTCTTCAAGTTACCATATACATACATACACACACACACATATATGTATGTATTAATTCTGATACATCATAAATTAAAATACCCATATATTGGACTTAATGTTTTCTTACACTGTTGGCGATGAATGAGGATAACATTTTTGAGATATTGGACTATAGCAATTAAGCGTCATATGTTTCAACCAGAGAAAATTTTGCAAGAAGTTTTCTCTAGAATAGGCTATAATCTTATCAACAGATAATGGTGATATCTCACACCACATTACCTCTAGCTCACTGACTTTGTTTTTCATCCTCAAAAGAATCTCCTTTCTGTTTGAAAAGTTCTGATATCCCCACTATGTTTTCTAAATGATTCTAGATCCTACTTCTTCTAGAGCTCCAGCTTAAATGTCACTTTCTCATCTCCTGGGCAGGAGGAATAGGTTATGATATAATCTCAGAAATCTCTGTATTGGTTCCTTAATACACTAATGAAACAGCAAGTTTCATGAGGCCAAGGTTCTCGTATGTTCTTTCACTGTCTAGTTCTTTTGCTGCCAAGTTCTTTCACATAACACAGAAATAGTTATTATAGGCACTAAAATATGCTTGTTTTCTTAATGAGTTAATGGCTTAGTCATAATAAATCTTGATTTCAAATCTCTCTGGTCAACAGGTCCTAACTATTGAGTTCAACTATTCCAGTATTTCCGTGTCAGCAGTTCTCTGGCTGTATCAAGACCTCCAAACCATTTGTCAATAATCTATACTTTTTCCTTTACTTCCCTGTTGCCTTCATATCTCTTCTTAACCAGCAAAAGTGCAAATCAGTTCAATAAAACTTCTCCCTTGCAAACAAGATTTTTTTCCTGAGTCTTTCTCACCATTTGTTGGGCCAAATGTCAAATCAACTGTAATGAACACTGCCCACAGCACATTACTGGTAAATTCACTTCCCCAATTTCGACGACATTTTCTCGTGAAATCTCCACTTTCCTTCAGCCTCAATCTCACTAATCACCTAACCGGAAACATCACAGGAGAACAGAAACAGACAAGAAGTATCTCATCTTTCTGCACCCAAATCCAACGTCCAACCTCTACCTACATCTTCACCTTCTGTCTTCTCTCCTGTGACAAAGGCAGAAACATGTACTTTGCTATTTAAGACCAACCTCTCCACCTACTCCTTAGGGTCTTTCCAAGGACTTCACTTCTCAGCACAACCCTCTTTTCACCTGCAACATCACTTTTTTCATATCTCAGTAGACGAATCCCCTTGACATATGTAATATCTTTAACACCTTTAAATATTCAAGGATACATAAATATATTTGATATATTTAATTATACTAAGATCTTTATACCATTAAATATTTTAAAGTATCAAAATGCCCTTCCAAGCATCATCCTGGTTTTCCCATCCATATTACAACAAAACTCCTAGAAAATATATATTCACTGCTACCATTGTCTTACCTCTAATTCTATTCTCAATCAACATTAATCAGGGTTTACTGTCTCCATCAAAACAAGTCTCATTCAGATCACTCAAATGTTACAGCTAGCCAAGACCCTGGGTAGTTATCTATCCATGCTCTAATCCATGTAGCAGAACTTGATGATGGCCTTGGTCCTTCTTAAAGGATCTTTTCCCTTTGACTTCTGGGGCAGCCTTGTTTTCCTCTGTTCTCCATGTCTCTTCCTCATTTTCTCTTTATTCTTTCTCTACCTAAGATAAAAGTTGCAATGCTCACTAAATTTCCCACCTTACCTTGCAGTTAGTCTGGGCACCTGACTGTCCTGGTCTAATGTTCTGTCAGCATGGTTCAGGGGCTGGTGTCTGCTGCAGGGAGCGCTGAAGAATATATTGAGATGGCTCCTTCTCAGAATGGGATGGGGACCTCTCTCAGAGGGTCCCTGAGTGAATATGAGAAACAGAGCTGACCTGCACACTGAGCGTGGAGTGAACAAGAAATACTCTTTTGTTTTGGTTACTCTCTGAGATTCTAAGGTGGTTGTGGTTATTATTACTATTATTTACCAGCACAGAGGCTAGCATTACCATATAAATGGATATGTTTTGTGGTAATTGCACTTTACTGTTATTATAAACTTCGTTCATTCCTTTCATCTCTTCCCTTCCCCTCCTTCCCTCAATGTCCATGTTGAATTTTACATTATTTTAAAGACTTTAACTGCACCTGTATTTTCATCTAAAGCAATTATAAGTTCCAAAGGCCTGTAACTAATTATAAGAGTCTAAAGAAAATCATGTCACATTAATTTGTTAATTTACATAAAATCAAATCATAACTCTCCTTTTCAAAAAGTAATCAAGGGGGCTTCCCTGGTGGCAGTGTGGTTAAGAATCCACCTGCCAATGCAAGGGACACGGGTTTGAGCCCTGGGCCGGGAAGATCCCACATGCCGCGGAACAACTAAGCCCATGCGCCACAACTACTGAGCCTGTGCTCTAGAGCCTGCGAGCCACAACCACTGAGCCCACGTGCCACAACTACTGAAGCCCATGCGTCCTAGAGCCCGTGCTCCGCAACAAGAGAAGCCACGACAATGAGAAGCCGGCGCACCGCAACAAAGAGTAGCCCCCGCTCGCTGCAACTAGAGAAAGCCCGCACGCAGCAACGAAGACCCAAAGCAGCCAAAAATAAATAAATTAATTAATTAATAAAAAAAAGTAATCAAGTACATTAAAGGGTTGCTATAAATAGCATCTTATGTACTGTCACATTGGGTGTAAATCTGACTGTTAAAGTGATGATAAAGTACATTTTCTAAGCTATTCAACAAATCTTCAAATAAAAATGAGCTTTTTCAACTGTATATGGAAGCAAATTAAGTATAAATTGATAAATCCAAACTAAAATAGTAGCAAATTGAATTCATCAGTAAATTAAAATGAATAATAAAACATGACAAAGAAGTGCTTACTCTAGAATGGCAGAAATGTTATTACTATAAGGTTATTTATTTAATTTATTCTGCCAAATACAAAATGTGAGGAAAAAATCCTAAATTGTCTTAATATAAGCCCAACAGCATTTGATTAAATTTTTAAAATGTATTCCAAAAAAAAATAAAAAATTCAGTAAATTAGAAAGAGCAGGATATTCAGACTCAAAGTCTCCATAATCAATCATCAGATCACCATCATCATCATTATCATGTTTGTTAAAACATTACACTTTGCCTATAAGATCAGGGAAAAACCTAGGATGCCCGTTTTCAACCCTAGTTTTTAGTGAAGCCATTTAAAATTTGGCCAAGTAAATATTTTAACACACTTAAAAGTTACAAATATTAAAAATATGGGGACAAAAATCACTATTCTTTGCATAAGATTATAAACAAGTGAACCACAAGATTATAAACTGAATAACATGAAAACACATTAGGGCCAATCTGATTATATGTTAGAAAATAAATATATACAAACCATAGCATCTCTTATAGTCCAGAATTGACCTGAGAGGAACTATAATTTCTAAAAGAAGGTCCAATGAATACAAGCCAAAAAAGATATAAAATATCTAAGAATAGACTGAATAGGAAATTCATAGGAAGTTTATGAAGAAAATAAAGAAACTTCTTTAAAGGGGAAAAAGGACCTGAATAGTGTAAACAGTTATCAATGATGTATACAGCCAATCTCTAAATTAATTCACAAATTTAATGTCACCCACATCAAGGGGATCATAATGGAATTTTCTTTAGAAACACAGAACAATAATATGAAAAGTTAGCTGCCAATATGAGTGTGATAAAAGAATCAAGAAGACCTGAAAAAGAAATACACTGCAATCCTCACTCTATGAGTTAAAATACAGTAAAGTCACAATATTAAAACCAGGTGGTATTATGACAGAAATAGACAAACAGATGAGTTTAAAGAAGGGAGAAACCCAGAATTATGTCTAAATAGTCTTAGGATTTATGTTAGTTGTCCATTGCTAATGAAAGTAAATTGATAATACTTTTGTAGAGACAACTTGGCAATGCTAATAACGAAAATGGGCCCAACTTTTGACTCAGTGCTCGCAAAAGTAATAATCAGGTATGTGCTAAAGATAACCTAAATATCACCTATTGGGCTTTAGTTAAATGCATTACTCTGGATGCATTATAATGCATCCATTAAAATCATTTCAGAAGAAAATGTAATGATTTTATAAAACATTCCTTTTAATGTTTGTGATATTTTCCGTATTTTCCAAAATTTCTACATGAATTCACATCATTTTTGTTATCAAAATAAGACAATTTAAGAGTTGTTTTAAAATAATTACTGTTCGGAGCATACTTAACTAATTTTTTTTTTAACATTGACAATTTTAAGATTTGTGAAAATGTGTTAGATTTTTAGTGCAACTTTGAGTTGCATTAATCAAATAGTTGGCTGTTTTTGTATGGATTATGTACAAATAAATAGGAATCTAAGTATCAATTACTTGAAACCCAAACCAAACCTAAGAGAAAATATTTTATACTTTATAAAATTTGGTATAATTTTAGCAATAAAGAGAAAATGTCATTTAACTGAGAAGAGGGAATTTTCTGTGGGCAGTTTCTTCTCAGAGCAAACTTCTCTGAAAGATATCTGGATTTCTATTGAATCCTATGGGCATAAAACTTCAATTATTGTTAAATATCCCAGGGAAGAAAAGCAAAAAATATTGATTATGAGAAAGTCTGAAGAACTGAGGTCCCATGGGGTTGGTCTACACAGATTCATGGAGGGAAATTTTTTTTTTTAATGAGCCACTGTAGGAGATGGGATGTGCTTTTCCTCTGCACATAACAGGGACGGGGTTTGTGAATTACTGAATGAAAGAAATCACTTGTAGAATGGCCCAAGAGAGTGCAAAATTTCTAGGTAATTGCTTATGATATCATATTCTTAGGTAACAATGATGGTACACAGGAAGCCCGTCAACCTCAGAAAAATTCTCAAACCACGTACATCAACTTGGAAACAGACCTGGAGTTCACAGCCTTAATTTATCATGTTAGTATCCTCTCAATGAGACAAAAATATCCAAAATATTCAAATGATACACTTCAAAAGACTCAGAATCAGTTTGACAATATCTATGATAACAACTGTTAGAGGTTAAATTCGAAAAATTAATTCACAGAGAATTCTCAAACATTATCGTAGACAGCACAGTAGGTATCAGCTTCCCTCCTCCCAGTATTTGGTGAGAGTCCCGCTATACAATGAATTGCTCTATAATCTCCTTACTGTTTTCTTAAGACAAAAATAATAAGTGAAATATTTAATAAGCGAACTTCTGCTTTCCCTTAACCTATGGGGTGCTCATGAGAAAACAGTGATTAGAAATTTTAGCCATAAGAAGACAGGGGCAGGCAAAATTCCCAGAATAATTAATCATGAAAAATTAATCTCACAGTATAAAAGTATAGACAGAGTTGGCATTGGTGCCTTGGGTAGATGCCTATACTTCCCATTTGACTTTGGGCATTGCTTCTTGTAATCTTTCCATGTGACATGTTTTAAATTCTCAACTAATTTGTATGCCCCTTGAGGGACTGCGATGTCTTAGGAATCTTTAAATTTCTCACAGCTTTTAGCACAGTGTTTTTCAACATAGTGTGAGGTTGAAGGAGATAATTCTGACAGATTATATATTTGTCTATTAAAAAAAAGCCTATCTAAATGTTTTAAATTATTTCTGGTAAATTTTACTTTTAATAATGATTTCTGGAAAAATATCTGACAGTCTGTTTATTTCAGGTCAACAACTGCAACATTTTTCTTAAAAAAAAAAAGAGGTATTTAGTAGTTTAATTTTATTCTAAATTTTATTAATAAAATGGTTAAATATAAATCAAATTGCCAATAAAAATGCTGATAAAATTTGTAAAATCACCAATGATTCATAGTTAAGTCCTTTTTATCAGCTTGAGTATTTTTTATATAATTTATATAGAGTGGCTCAGACTTTGCAAAGATTGGTGCTGCAGAACTTAAAGATGCAATGAATTCAATGTTTGTGGAATTTGCAAAACAGCAAAAAGCAAATCTGTGACTATTTTGTGTTAGAAAAAAAATTAGTCAGCACTTAAAAACCTAGCTCCTAAACAATAAGCATCTTTGCCATGATTTTGAAGGTTCTTTTTTCTGAAAAAAAAAAATGTTCTTTGTGAAAAAATACACTATTTATGCAAAAATAAAAGGAAAATATACACAAATATACATTTGCTGAGGGACAGGGAGACAAATAGATGAATATGTGAAAGAGGAACTGTAAGGAAGTAAGATGGAATGTAAATCTGAGAAGCAACAATGAGTGATAACCAGTTAGCTAAAGCAATGGTCAGATGAAGAAGTGATTCTAATTACGTACAATTTGAAAATACTTTTGCAAGCACACATTTAGGTCCACATACCAGTAACAAAAAGAAGTATGGAAAAATTGGAGCTAATCAAAATGAATTTGATTAAAAGCCCACTGAGAAAAATTTGATAAAAAAATACTTTAATGTGATTTATTACTATAACTACAGTGTTCTCTCTGAAAGTAATGTTTTTATATCCCATATACTTATTTCACATTGTTTTTCTTGAATACTGCTACCTTGACTGTAACCAAATATTTGTGTTCAGATTTATATACATATTTTGCTGCACACTAAAATCACATTTAGTTTACTTACCCCTTGAGTCAAATTATGAAACTCATGTACATAACAAAACATTCTTCATATTGCATCTTTAATCTAGGATGCAAGGATTACCCTAGGTACCTACTACAGAAATTATTACAAATTCCACACATGTTGTACGTAACTTATTGAAGTGTTTCATGTTAGGCAATTTTATTAAAAAAAATAAAGTATATTGCATTCAGAAAATACTAACATCAATATATTATTAATTACTATGTGCTACAGGCTATTCTATGCTAATTACAAATGTGAAATAATCTAATTCTCAAAAAGCTCATGGTAATATTATATCAAAATTTTACAGATGAAGAAACTGAAATATCACTGATGAATATAGATGCAAAAATCCTCAACAAAATACTAGCAAACAGAATCCAACAACACATTAAAAGGATCATACACCATGATCAAGTGGGATTTATCCCAGGGATGCAAGGATTCTTCAATATATGCAAATCAATCAATGTGATACACCATATTAACAAATTGAAGAATAAAAACCATATGATCATTTCAATAGATGCAGAAAAAGCTTTTGACAAAATTCAACATCCATTTATGATAAAAACTCTCCAGAAAGTGGGCACACAGGGAACCTACTTCAACATAATAAAGTCCATATATGACAAGCCAACAGCAAACATCATTCTCAATGGTGAAAAACTGAAAGCATTTCCTCTAAGATCAGGAACAAGACAAGGATGTCCAATCTCACCACTATTATTCAACATAGTTTTCAAAGTCCTAGCCATGGTAATCAGAGAAGAAAAAGAAATAAAAGGAATATAAATTGGAAAAGAAGAAGTAAAACTGTCACTGTTTGCAGATGACATGATACTATAGATAGAGAATCCTAAAGATGCCACCAGAAAACTACTAGAGCTAATCAATGAATTTGGTAAAGTAGCAGGATACAAAATTAACGCACAGAAATCTCTTGCATTCCTATACATTAATAATGAAAAATCTGAAAGAGAAATTAAGTAAACACTCCCATTTACCACTGCAACAAAAAGAATAAAATACCTAGGAATAAACCAACCTAGGGAAATAAAAGGACTGTATGCAGAAAACAATAAGACACTGATGAAAGAAATTAAAGATGATACCAACAGATGGAGAGATATACCATGTTTTGGATTGGAAGAATCAATACTGTGAAAATGACTATGCTACCTAAAGCAATCTACAGATTCAATGCAATCCCTATCAAATTACCAATGGCATTTTTTATAGAACTAGAAAAAATAATTTTTTAATTTGTATGGAGACACAAAAGACCCCGAATAGCCAAAGCAGTCTTGAGGGAAAAAAACAGAGCTGGAGGAATCAGACTCCCTGACTTCAGACTATACTACAAAGCTACAGTAATCAAGACAATATGGTATTGGCACAAAAACAGAAATATGGATCAATGCAACAGGATAGAAAGCCCAGAGATAAACCCACGCACCTACGGTCAACTACTCTATGACAAAGGAGGCAAGGATATACAATGGAGAAAAGACAGTCTCTTCAATAAGTGGTGCTGGGAAAATTGGACAGCTACATGTGAAAGAATGAAAATAGAACACTCTCTAACACCATACACAAAAATAAACTCAAAATGGATTAGAGACCTAAATGTAAGACTGGACACTATAAAACTCTTAGAGGAAAACATAGGAGGAACACTCTTTGACATAAATCACAGCAAGATATTTTTTGATCCACCTTCTAGAGTAATGGAAATAAAAACAAAAATAAACAAATGGGACCTAATGAAACTTAAAAGCTTTTGCACAGCAAAGGAGACCATAAACAAGATGAAAAGACAACCCTCAGAATGGGAAAAAATATTTGCAAATGAATCATCGGACAAAGGATTAATCTCCAAAATATATAAACAGCTCATGCAGCTCAACATTAAAAAAACAAACAACCCAATCCAAAAATGGGCAGAAGACCTAAATAGACATTTCTCCAAAGAAGACATACAGATGGCCAAGAAACACATGAAAAGCTGCTCAACATCACTAATTATTATAGAAATGCAAATCAAAACTACAATGAGGTATCACCTCACACCAGTTAGAATGGGCATCATCAAAAAATCTACAAACAACAAATGCTGGAGAGGGTGTGGAGAAAAGGGAATCCTCTTGCACTGTTGGTGGGAATGTAAATTGATACAGCCACTATGGAGAACAGTATGGAGGTTCCTTAAAAAGCTAAAAATAGAATTACCATATGACCCAGCAATCCCACTACTGGGCATATAACCAGAGAAAACCATAATTCAAAAATATACATGCACCCCCATGTTCATTGCAGCACTATTTACAATAGCCACATCATGGAAGCAACCTAAATGCCCATTGACAGATGAATGGATAAAGAAGATGTGGTACATATATACAATGGAATATTACTCAGCCATAAAAAGGAACGAAATTGGGTCATTTGTACAGATGTGGATGCATCTAGAGACTGTCATACAGAGTGAAGTAAGTCAGAAAGAGAAAAACAAATATCGTATATTAACGCATATGTGTGGAACCTAGAAAATGGGTACAGATGAACCGGTTTGCAGAGCAGAAATTAAGACACAGAAGTAGAGAAAAAAACGTATGGAAGATGGCAGAAGAGTAAGACATGGAGATCACCTTCCTCCCCACAAATACATCAGAAACACATCTACATGTGGAACAACTCCTACAGAACACGTACTGAACGCTGGCAGAAGACCTCAGACCTCCCAAAAGGCAAGAAATTCCCCCACGTACCTGGGTAGGGCAAAAGAAAAAAGAAAAAACAGAGACAAAAGAAAGAGACTGGACCTTCACCTCTGGGAGGGAGACATGAAGGAGGAAAGGTTTCCACACACTAGAAGCCCCTTTGCAGGCAGAGACTGCAGGTGGAGGAGGGGGGGAGCTTCGGAGCCACGGAGGAGAGCGCAGCAACAGGGGTGCGGAGGGCAAAGCGGAGAGATTCCCGCACAGAGGCTCGGCGCCGAGCAGCACTCACCAGCCCGAGAGGCTTGTCTGCTCCCCCGCCGGGGCGGGCGGGGGCTGGGAGCTGAGGCTCGGGCTTCGGTCGGATCGCAGGGAGAGGACTGGGGTTGGCGGCGTGAACACAGCCTGAAGGGGCTACTGCACCACAGCTAGCCGGGAGGAAGTCCGGGAAAAAGTCTGGAGCTGCTGAAGAGGCAAAAGACTTTTTCTTGCCTCTTTGTTTCCTGGTGCGCGAGGAGAGGAGATTAAGAGCGCTGCTTAAAGGAGCTCCAGAGACGGTCGTGAGCCGCGCCTATCAGTGTGGACCCCAGAGACAGGCATGAGACGCTAAGGCTGCTGCTGCCACCACCAAGAAGCCTGTGTGCGAGCGCAGGTCACTCTCCACACCGCCCCTCCCAGGAGCCTGTGCAGCCCGCCACGGCCAGGCTCCCGGGATCCAGGGACAACTTCCCCGGGAGAACGCATGGCGCGCCTCAGGCTGGTGCAATGTCAAGTCGGCCTCTGCCGCCGCAGGCTCGCCCCGCATCCGTACACCTCCCTCCCCCCGGCCTGAGTGAGCCAGAGCCCCCGAAGCAGCTGCTCCTTTAACCCCGTCCTATGTGAGCGAAGAACAGACGCCCTCAGGCGACCTACACGCAGAGGCGGGGCCAAATCCAAAGCTGAACCCGGGGAGCTGTGCGAACAAAGAAGAGAAAGGGAAATCTCTCCCAGCAGCCTCAGGAGCAGCGGATTAAATCTCCACAGTCAACTTGATGTACCTGCATCTGTGGAACACCTGAATAGACAAGGAATCATACCAAAATTGAGGCGGTGGACTTTGGGAGCAACGATATATATATATTTTTTCCCTTTTTCTTTTTGTGAGTGTGTATGTGTATGCTTCTGTGTGTGATTTTGTCTGTCCATTTTTTTTTTTTTTTTAGTATAGTTTTTAGCGCTTGTTATCATTGATGGATTTGTTTTTTGGTTTGGTTGCTCTCTTCTTTCTTTTGTTCTTTTTGTTTTTTATTTAGTTTTTAATGTTTTTTTAATAATTATTTTTTATTTTAATAACATTATTTTATTTTATCTTCTTTCTTTCTTTCTTTTTTTCTCCCTTTTATTCTGAGCTGTGTGGATGAAAGGCTCTTGGTGCTCCAACCAGGTGTCAGAGCTGTGCCTCTGAGTTGGGAGAGCCAAGTTCAGGTCACTGGTCCACAAGAGAAATCCCAATTCCACGTAATATCAAACGGTGAAAATTTCCCAGAGATCTCCATCTCAATGCCAAGGCCCAGCTCCACTCAACGACCAGCAAGCTACAGTGCTGGACACCCTATGCCAAACAACTAGCAAGACAGGAACACAACCCCATCCATTAGCAGAGAGGCTGCCTAAAATCATAATAAGGTCACAGACGCCCCAAAACACACCACCAGACGCAGACCGGCCCACCAGAAAGACAAGATCCAGCCTCATCCACCACAACACAGGCACTAGTCCCCTCCACCAGGAACCCTACACAACCCACTGAACCAAACACAGCCACTGGGGACAGACACAAAAAAACAATGGGAACTACGAACCTGCAGCCTGTGAAAAGGAGACCCCAAACACAGTAAGTTAAGCAAAATGAGAAGATATAGAAACACACAGCAGATGAAGGAACAATGTAAAAACCCACCAGACCTAACAAATGAAGAGAAAATAGGCAGTCTACCTGAAAAAGAATTCAGAATAATGACAGTAACGATGATCCAAAATCTTGGAAATAGAATGGAGAAAATACAAGAAACGTTTAACAAGGACCTAGAAGAACTAAAGAGCAAACAAAGAATGATGAACAACACAATAAATGAAATGAAAAATTCTCTAGAAGGACTCAATAGCAGAATAACTGAGGCAGAAGAAAGGATAAGTGACCTGGAAGATATAATAGTGGAAATAACAACTGAAGAGCAGAAAGAAAAAACAATGAAAAGAGTTAAGGACAGGATCAGAGACCTCTGGGACAACATTAAATGCACCAACATTCAAATTACAGGGGTCCCAGAAGAAGAAGACAAAGAGAAAGGGACTGAGAAAATATTTGAAGAGATTAGAGTTGAAAACTTCCCTAATATGGGAAAGGAAAGAGTTAATCAAGTCCAGGAAGCACAGAGAGTCCCATACAGGATAAATCCAAGGAGAAACACACCAAGACACAAATTAATCAAACTATCAAAAATTGAATACAAAGAAAAAATATTAAAAGCAGCAAGGGAAAAACAACAAATAACATACAAGGGAATCCCCATAAGGTTAACAGCTGATCTTTCAGCAGGAACTCTGCAAGCCAGAAGGGAGTGGCAGGACATATTTAAAGGGATGAAAGGGAAAAACCTACAACCAAGATTACTCTACCCAGCAAGGATCTCATTCAGATTTGATGGAGAAATTAAACCTTTTACAGACAAGCAAAAACTAAGAGAATTCAGCATCACCAAACCAGCTTTGCAACAAATGCTAAAGGAACTTCTCTAGGCAGGAAACACAAGAGAAGGAAAAGAGCTACAGTAACACACCCAAAACCATTAAGAAAATGGTAATAGGAACATACATATCGATAATTACCTTGAATGTAAATGGATTAAATGCTCCAACCAAAAGACATAGACTGGCTGAATGGATACAAAAACAAGACCCATATACATGCTGTCTACAAGAGACCCACTTCAGACCTAGGGACACATACAGACTGAAAGTGAGGGGATGGAAAAAGATATTCCATGCAAATGGAAATCAAAAGAAAGCTGGAGTAGCAATTCTCATATCAGACAAAATAGACTTTAAAACAAAGACTATTACAAGAGACAAAGAAGGACACTACATAATGATCAAGGGATCAAACCAAGAAGAAGATATAACAATTGTAAATATTTAGGCACCCAACATAGGAGCACTTCAATACTTAAGGAAAATACTAACAGCCATAAAAGGGGAAATCGACAGTAACACAATCATAGTATGAGACTTAACACCCCACTTTCACGAACGGACAGATCATGCAAAATGAAAATAAATAAGGAAACACTAGCTTTAAATTATACATTAAATAAGATGGACTTAATCAATATTTATAGGACATTCCATCCAAAAACAACAGAATACACATTTTTCTCAAGTGCTCATGGAACATTCTCCAGGGCAGATCATATCTTGGGTCACAAATCAAGCCTTGGTAAATTTAAGAAAACTGAAATCGTATCAAGTATCTTTTCTGACCACAATGCTATGAGACTAGATATCAATTACAGGAAAAAATCTGTAAAAAATACAAACACATGGAGGCTAAACAATACACTACTTAATAACCAAGAGATCACTGAACAAATCAAAGAGGAAATCAAAAAATACCTAGAAACAAATGACAATGAAAACACGATGACCCAAAACCTATGGGATACAGCAAAGGCAGTTCTAATATGGAAGTTTATAGCAATAAAATCCTACCACAAGAAACAAGAAACATCTCACATAAACAACCTAACCTTACACCTAAAGCAATTAGAGAAAGAAGAACAGAAAAACCTCAAAGTTAGCTGAAGGAAAGAAATCATAAAGATCAGATCAGAAATAAAAGAAAAAGAAATGAAGGAAACAATAGCAAAGATCAATAAAATGAAAAGCTTGTTCTTTGAGAACATAAACAAAATTGATAAACCATTAGCCAGACTCATCAAGAAAAAAAGGGAGAAGACTCAAATCAATGGAATTAGAAATGAAAAAGGAGCAGTAACAACTGACACTGCAGAGATACAAAGGATCATGAACAATTACTACAAGCAACTATTTGCCAATAAAATGGACAATCTGGAAGAAATGGACAAATTCTTAGAAATGCACAACCTTCTGAGACTGAACAAGGAAGAAATAGAAAATATGAACAGACCAATCACAAGCACTGAAATTGAAACTGTGATTTAAAATCTTCCAACAAACAAAAGCCCAGGACAAGATGGCTTCACAGGAGAATTCTATCAAACATTTAGAGAAGAGCTAACACCTATATTTCTCAAACTCTTCCAAAATATAGCAGAGGGAGGAGCACTCCCAAACTCATTGTACGAGGCCACCATCACCCTGATACCAAAACCAGACAAAGATGTCACAAAGAAAGAAAACTACAGGCCAATATCACTGATGAACATAGATGCAAAAATCCTCAACAAAATACTAGCAAACAGAATCCAACAGCACATTAAGAGGATCATCCACCATGATCAAGTGGGGTTTATCCGAGGAATGCAAGTATTCTTCAATATATGCAAATCAATCAGTGTGATCCACCATATTAACAAACTGAAGGAGAAAAACCATATGATCATCTCAGTAGATACAGAGAAAGCTTTCAACAAAATTCAACACCCATTTATGATAAAAAACCATCCAGAAAGTAGGCATAGAGGGAACTTACCTCAACATGATAAAGGCCATATATGACAAACTCACAGCCAACATCGTCCTCAATGGTGAAAAACTGAAACCATTTCCACTAAGATCAGGAACAAGACAAGGTTGCCCACTCTCACCACTATTATTCAACAGTTTTGGAAGTCTTAGCCAGAGCAATCGGAGATGAAAAAGAAATACAAGGAATCTAAACTGGGAAAGAAGAAGTAAAGCTGTCACTGTTTGCAGATGACATGATACTATACACAGAGAATCCTAAAGATGCTACCAGAAAACTACTAGAGCTAATCAATGAATTTGGTAAAGTAGCAGGATACAAAATTAATGCACAGAAATCTCTTGCATTCCTATACACTAATGATGAAAATCTGAAAGTGAAATTAAGAAAACACTCCCATTTACCATTGCAACAAAAGGAATAAAATACCTAGGAATAAACCTACCTAAGGAGAAAAAAGACCTGTATGCAGAAAATTATAAGACACTGATGAAAGAAATTAAAGTTGATAGAAATAGATGGAGAGATATACCATGTTCTTGGATTGGAAGAATCAACACTGTGAAAATGACTATACTACCCAAAGCAATCTACAGATTCAATGCAATCCCTATCAAACTACCACTGACATTTTTCACAGAACTAGAACAAAAAATTTCACAATTTGTATGGAAACACAGAAGACCCCGAATAACCAAAGCAACCTTGAGAAAGAAAAATGGAGCTGGGGAAATCAGGCTCCCTGACCTCAGACTATACTACAAAGCTACAGTAATCAAGACAGTACGGTACTGGCACAAATACAGAAATATAGATCAATGGATCAGGATAGAAAACCCAGAGATAAACACACACACATATGGTCACCTTATCTTTGATAAAGGAGGCATGAATATACAGTGGAGAAAAGACAGCCTCTTCAATAAGTGGTGCTGGGAAAACTGGACAGCTACATGTAAAAGAATGAAATTAGAACACTTCTTAACACCATTCACAAGAATAAACTCAAAATGGATTAGAGACCTAAATGTAAGGCCAGACACTATCAAACTCTTAGAGGAAAACATAGGCAGAACCCTCTATGACATAAATCACAGCAAGATCCTTTTTGACCCACCTCCTAGAGAAATGGAAATAAAAACAAAAATAAACAAATGGGACCTAATGAAACTTAAAAGCTTTTGCACAGCAAAGGAAACCAAGACGAAAAGACAACCCTCAGAATAGGAGAAAATATTTGCCAATGAAGCAACTGACAAAGGATTAATCTCCAAAATTTACAAGCAGCTCATGCAGCTCAATTTTAGAAAAACAAAGAACCCAATCCAAAAATGGGCAGAAGACCTAAATAGACATTTCTCCAAAGAAGATATACAGATTGCCAACAAACACATGAAAGAATGCACAACATCATTAATCATTAGAGAAATTTAAATCAAAACTATAGTGAGATATCATCTCACACCGGTCAGAATGGCCATCATCAAAAATTCTACAAACAATAAATGCTGGAGAGGGTGTGGAGAAAAGGGCACCCTCTTGCACTGTGGGTGGGAATGTAAATTGATACAGCCACTATGGAGAACAGTATGGAGGTTCCTTAAAAAACTAAAAATAGAACTACCATACGACCCAGCAGTCCCACTACTGGGCATATACCCTGAGAAAACCATAATTCAAAAAGAGTCATATACCACAATGTTCATTGCAGCTCTATTTACAATAGCCAGGACATGGAAGCAACCTAAGTGTCCATCAACAGATGGATGGATAAAGAAGATGTGGCACATATATACAATGGAATATTATTCAGCCATAAAAAGAAACGAAATTGAGTTATTTTAGTGAGGTGGATGGACCTAGAGTCTGTCACACAGTGAAGTAAGTCAGAAAGAGAAAATCAAATACCGTATGCTAACACATATATATGGAATCTACAAAAAAAAAAAAAAGTCATGAAGAACGTAGGGGCAAGATGGGAATAAAGACGCAGACCTACTAGAGAATGGACTTGAGGACACGGGGAGGGGGAAGGGGAAGCTGGGACAAAGTGAGAGAGTGGCATGGACATATATACAGTACCAAATGTAAAACTGATAGGTAGTTGGAAGCAGCTGCATAGCACAGGGAGATCAGCTCAGTGCTTTGTGACCACCTAGAGGTGTGGGATAGGGAGGGTGGGAGGGAGGGAGATGCAAGAATGAAGAGATATGGGGATATATGTATATGTATAAATGATTCACTTTGTTATAAAGCAGAAACTAACACACCATTGTAGAGCAATTATACTCCAATTAAGATGTAAAAAATAAATAATTAAATGAAAAATAAAATAAAATACATAATACTGAAATGTAAAAAAAAACACAAAGAAAATGCCGATATTCCTTAGATATAGTTAAGAATAAGTTTGAAAGGTCCTTGGCCAGATAAGCAGAAAAACGAAGAGTAAACATTTAAAAACTTTAATAGCAGTTTGTCAGTGATTTTAAGTCTGTTGAATTCAATTTAAAAATAAAATGGGGACTTGTATTTTTAACATCTTTCTTCCCCATTCTTTTTAGAACTACTTTGCTAAAGCCACCAATAATCTCTTAACTGTGGAATCCAATACACACTCCATAATGCTTTTCTTCAAAGCTATGTTGAATCTGACATCCCTCTACTCTCTGAGGCAACCACTCACTCCTGGCTCTCCTCCCGTTCAAACTCCTGACTCTTTTTCCTCTATCCTCCTCTTAAAAGATAATATTCTTCAGGACTCCCTGACTTTGAGCCTCTCCTCTTCTTACTCTCATGTACCTCTTCAATAATTGCCAGTATGACAACTCTCAAATCTTTATTTCCAGCATAGACGGCCTTCTGAACTCCATTTTGTGGGGTGTTTCTCTACCTAGATATCCCCCCAGGCACTGCAAACTCATATGTTTACCTGAAAACCTAGTGAACTTGCACTAGCTAACTTGGTAAATGGGATGACCGAGTACTAGTCTGCAAAACCAAAAAACCTGAAAATTATTTTAGGCTCTTCGTTTTCCCTCTTCCTCCACATCTACACATTGAAGGGCTATCAATTCAACCTTCTACTAGGGAAATTTAAATTTTGATATTCAAAAGGAAAGAATAATAAAAATTTTCATGCATCTTAACAACTTTTTAGGGTAATGCATAAGCTCCTCAAGTCAAACCACAAAGGTAGTAATATTCCTTTCCTAAGGGCAAATCTCACGTCTATTGACAAAAAATACTCAAAAAAACAAAAAAAAAGAATGTATGGACACCAAGAGGGGAAAGCGGCGGGGGGCGGTGGTGGTGGTGTGATGAATTGTGAGATTGGGATTGACATGTATACACTGATGTGTATAAAATGGATGACTAATAAGGAAATAAATAAATAGATAAATAAACATTTAAAAAAATACAATAAACAGTAAAAGGATAAGTATGAAGATGTAAAATAGGACATCAAAATCACAAAATGTGGGTAAGGGGAGTATAAAAATGTAGATCTTTTAGAATGTGTTTGAACTTGAACGACTATCAGTTTAAAGCAAGTAGATTTAGTTATGGGTCAACATACTTGACTCCATGGTAACCACAAATCAAAAACATGCAACAGAACAGTCAGCTCTACCCACCTCCAGAGCCTCCCATCAAGCCTCTTAGATAGCCTCAACCACCAGAGGGCAGACAGCAGAAGCAAGAAAAACTACAGTCCTGCAGCCTGTGGAACAGAAACCACATTTACAAAAAGATAGACAAGATGAAAATGCAGAGGGCTATATACCAGATGAAGGAACAAGAAAAAACCCCAGAAAAACAACTAAATGAAGTGGAGATTGGCAACCTTCCAGAAAAAGAATTCAGAATAATGATAGTGAAGATGATCCAGGACCTTGGAATAAGAATGGAGGCAAAGATTGAGAAGATGCAAGAAATGATTAACAAAGATCTAGAAGAATTAAAGAACAAACAGAGATGACCAATACAATAACTGAAATGAAAACTACACTAGAAGGAATCAATAGTAGAATAACTGAGGCAGAAGAACGGATAAGTGACCTGGAAGACAGAATGGTGGAATTCACTGCTGCGGAACAAACTAAAGAAAAAAGAATGAAAAGAAATGAAGACAGCCTAAGAGACCTCTGGGACAACATTAAACGCAACAACATTCGCATTATAGGGGTCCCAGAAGGAGAAGAGAGAGAGAAAGGACCAGAGAAAATATTTGAAGAGATTATAGTTGAAAACTTCCCTAACATGGGAAAGGAAATAGCCACCCAAGTCCAGGAAGTGCAGAGAGTCCCATACAGGATAAACCCAAGGAGAAGCACGCCGAGACACATAGTAATCAAAGTGGCAAAAATTAAAGACAAAGAAAAATTATTGAAAGCAGCAAGGGAAAAATGACAAATAACATACAAGGGAACTCCCATAAGGTTAACAGCTGATTTCTCAGCAGAAACTCTACAAGCCAGAAGGGAGTGGCATGATATACTTAAAGTGATGAAAGGGAAGAACCTACAACCAAGATTACTCTACCCGGCAAGGATCTCATTTAGATTTCATGGAGAAATCAAAAGCTTTACAGACAAGCAAAAGCTAAGAGAATTCAGCACCACCAAACCAGCTCTACAACAAATGCTAAAGGAACTTCTCTAAGTGGGAAACACAAGAGACGAAAAGGACCTACAAAAACAAACCCAAAACAATTAAGAAAATGGTCATAGGAACATACATATCAATAATTACCTTAAACGTGAATGGATTAAATGCTCCAGCCAAAAGACACAGGCTTGCTGAATGGATACAAAAACAAGACCCATATATATGCTGTCTACAAGAGACCCACTTTAGACCTAGGGACACATACAGACTGAAAGTGAGGGGATGGAAAAAGATATTCCATGCAAATGGAAATCAAAAGAAAGCTGGAGTAGCTATACTCATATCAGATAAAATAGACTTTAAAATAAAGAATGTTACAAGAGACAAGGAAGGACACTACATAATGATCAAGGGATCAATCCAAGAAGAAGATATAACAATTATAAATATATATGCACCCAACATAGGAGCACCTCATTACATAAGGCAACTGCTAACAGCTATAAAAGAGGAAATTGACAGTAACACAATAATAGTGGGGGACTTTAACACCTCACTTACACCAATGGACAGATCATCCAAAATGAAAATAAATAAGGAAACAGAAGCTTTAAATGACACAATAGACCAGATAGATTTAATTGATATTTATAGGACATTCCATCCAAAAACAGCAGATTACACGTTCTTCTCAAGTGCGCACGGAACATTCTCCAGGATAGATCATATCTTGGGTCACAAATCAAGCCTCAGTAAATTTAAGAAAATTGAAATCATATCAAGCATCTTTTCTGACCACAACGCTATGAGATTAGAAATGAATTACAGGGGAAAAAACGTAAAAAACACAAACACATGGAGGCTAAACAATACGTTACTAAATAACCAAGAGATCACTGAAGAAATCAAAGAGGAAATCAAAAAATACCTAGAGACAAATGACAATGAAAACACGACAACCCAAAACCTATGGGATGCAGCAAAAGCAGTTCTAAGAGGGAAGTTTATAGCTATACAAGCCTACCTCAAGAAACAAGAAAAATCTCAAGTAAACAATCTAACCTTACACCTAAAGAAACTAGAGAAAGAAGAACAAACAAAACCCAAAGTTAGCAGAAGGAAAGAAATCATAAAGATCAGAGCGGAAATAAATGAAATAGAAACAAAGAAAACAATAGCAAAGATCAATAAAACTAAAAGCTGGTTCTTTGAGAAGATAAACAAAATTGATAAGCCATTAGCCAGACTCATCAAGAAAAAGAGGGAGAGGACTCAATAAAATCAGAAATGAAAAAGGAGAAGTTACAACAGACACCGCAGAAATACAAAGCATCCTAAGAGACTACTACAAGCAACTTTATGCCAATAAAATGGACAACCTGGAAGAAATGGACAAATTCTTAGAAAGGTATAACCTTCCAAGACTGAACCAGGAAGAAGCAGAAAATATGAACAGACCAATCACAAGTAATGAAATTGAAACTGTGATTAAAAATCTTCCAACAAACAAAAGTCCAGGACCAGATGGCTTCACAGGTGAATTCTATCAAACATTTAGAGAAGAGCTAACACCTATCCTTCTCAAACTCTTCCAAAAAATTGCAGAGGAAGGAACACTCCCAAACTCATTCTATGAGGCCACCATCACCCTGATACCAAAACCAGACAAAGACACTACAAAAAAAGAAAATTACAGACCAATATCACTGATGAATATAGATGCAAAAATCCTCAACAAAATACTAGCAAACAGAATCCAACAACACATTAAAAGCATCATACACCACGATCAAGTGGGATTTATCCCAGGGATGCAAGGATTCTTCAATATACGCAAATCAATCAATGTGATACACCATATTAACAAATTGAAGAATAAAAACCATATGATCATCTCAATAGATGCAGAAAAAGCTTTTGACAAAATTCAACACCCATTTATGATAAAAACTCTCAAGAAAGTGGGCATAGAGGGAACCTACCTCAACATAATAAAGGCCATATATGACAAACCGACAGCAAACATCATTCTCAACGGTGAAAAACTGAATGCATTTCCTCTAAGATCAGGAACGAGACAAGGATGTCCACTGTCACCACTATTATTCAACATAGTTCTGGAAGTCCTAGCCACGGCAATCAGAGAAGAAAAAGAAATAAAAGGAATACAAATTGGAAAAGAAGAAGTAAAACTGTCACTGTTTGCAGATGACATGATACTATACATAGAGAATCCTAAAACTGCCACCAGAAAACTGCTAGAGCTAATTAATGAATATGGTAAAGTTGCAGGATACAAAATTAATGCACAGAAATCTCTTGCATTCCTATACACTAATGATGAAAAATCTGAAAGAGAAATTATGGAAACACTCCCATTTACCATTGCAACAAAAAGAATAAAATACCTAGGAATAAACCTACCTAGGGAGACAAAAGACCTGTATGCAGAAAACTATAAGACACTGATGAAAGAAATTAAAGATGATACCAACAGATGGAGAGATATACCATGTTCTTGGATTGGAAGAATCAACATTGTGAAAATGACTATACTACCCAAAGCAATCTACAGATTCAGCGCAATCCCTATCAAATTACCAATGGCATTTTTTACGGAGATAGAACATATCATCTTAAAATTTGTATGGAGACACAAAAGACCCCGAATAGCCAAAGCAATCTTGAGGGAAAAAAACGGAGCTGGAGGAATCAGACTCCCTGACTTCAGACTATACTACAAAGCTACAGTAATCAAGACAATATGGTACTGGCACAAAAACAGAAACATAGATCAATGGAACAAGATAGAAAGCCCAGAGATAAACCCACGCACCTATGGTCAACTAATCTATGACAAAGGAGGCAAAGATATACGATGGAGAAAAGACAGTCTCTTCAATAAGTGGTGCTGGGAAAACTGGACAGCTACATGTAAAAGAATGAAATTAGAATACTCCCTAACACCATACACAAAAATAAACTCAAAATGGATTAGAGACCTAAATGTAAGACTGGACACTATAAAACTCTTAGAGGAAAACATAGGAAGAACACTCTTTGACATAAATCACAGCAAGATCTTTTTTGATCCACCTCCTAGAGTAATGGAAATAAAAACAAAAATAAACAAATGGGACCTAATGAAACTTCAAAGCTTTTGCACAGCAAAGGAAACCATAAACAAGACGAAAAGACAACCCTCAGAATGGGAGAAAATATTTACAAACGAATCAACGGACAAAGGATTAATCTCCAAGATATATAAACAGCTCATTCAGCTCAATATTAAAGAAACAAACACCCCAATCCAAAAATGGGCAGAAGACCTAAAGAGACATTTCTCCAAAGAAGACATACAGATGGCCACGAAGCACATGAAAAGATGCTCAACATCACTAATTATTATAGAAATGCAAATCAAAACTGCAATGAGGTATCATCTCACACCAATTAGAATGGGCATCATCAGAAAATCTACAAACAACAAATGCTGGAGAGGGTGTGGAGAAAAGGGAACCCTCTTGCACTGTTGGTGGGAATGTAAATTGATACAGCCACTATGGAGAACAATATGGAGGTTCCTTAAAAAACTAAAAATAGAATTACCATATGACCCAGCAATCCCACTACTGGGCATATACCCAGAGAAAACCGTAATTCAAAAAGACACATGCACCCGAATGTTCATTGCAGCACTGTTTACAATAGCCAGGTCATGGAAGCAACCTAAATGCCCATCAACAGACGAATGGATAAAGAAGTTGTGGTACATATATACAATGGAATATTACTCAGCCATAAAAAGGAACGAAATTGAGTCATTTGTTGAGACGTGGATGGATCTAGAGACTGTCATACAGAGTGAAGTAAGTCAGAAAGAGAAAAACAAATATCGTATATTAACGCATGTATGTGGAACCTAGAAAAATGGTACAGATGAGCCGGTTTGCAGGGCAGAAGTTGAGACACAGATGTAGAGAACAGACATATGGACACCAAGGGGGGAAAACTGCGGTGGGGTGGGGATGGTGGTGTGCTGAATTGGGCGATTGGGATTGACATGTATACACTGATGTGTATAAAATTGATGACTAATGAGAACCTGCAGTATAAACAAACAAAACAACTAATACTAAACTTTCATTGGGTTATTTGTATGGAAATATGCTAATATAAATGTTTCAGACATTACATGAAATTTCTAAAAATCTTATATGTTCTGGTATAATGTTATAAGTCATAATCCTAGTTATTACTTTAAAATGTATATCTCAGAAATAACTAATTTTCTTGTCAACTGCATTATTATGAACTTTCATCAAATCTTTAACCATGGTCATTTTTAAGTCTTTTGTCATTTACAGACAGTTCTGGGTGTACTCTGATGCTTTTGTAAATATGTTCCTATAAAAGGGTTTCATCTTCAGGAAATTCATGGAAAAGACTCTGACAAGTACAGGTTTCTGGTACCTGACTGTACTGCTGAACTGAATGAATAAGCATTTTCAGAACTCTAATGAAAAACTGATGAGGTCATAAAAGTGCTAACAAAAGATCAAGATGAAAAAAAAAATTAATTACATGGGACTGAGTGAACTGATGAGGATGAGTATAATTTTTGTGACTTTCTGGTTGAATTTAAAAAAAGAAAAAATCCCACAAGGACTCAGAGGCAAAGAATATACAAATCAATTTTCACTGCAAAGTAAAGGAGCTGTTACAGTGGAGGATTACTGGACTGAATGTCAATATTATGACATAGTATGAGTGTGTTTCATGTTTGGTAATTGCAATCATTGTTGCTTCTGTTGTGGTCATCTATGTACAATGCTTGGTGTCAGTCTATTTATCTCTTGTAAAAATAAAATACAGTGTGTGTAAAAAAAAAAAAAAAAAAAACGTACAACAGATTCACACAAACCAAAAAGAAAGGAACTCAAACATACTACAAAAGAAAATCATCAAACCACAAAAGGAAAAACAAGCAAACAAAAAGAAATGAACAAAGAAGAGCTACAAAAACAACTTGGAAAACAAGGATTAAAATTCCCTGCAAACAAAAGTCCAGAACTGGACGGCTTCACTGGGGAATACTACCAAACATATAAAGAACTTATACCTATCCTTCTCAAACTATTCCAAAAGACTGAAAAGGAGGGAACACTCCCAAATTCATTCTATGAATGAATATATCATTCTACATCACCCTGATATCAAAACCAGACAAAGATACTACAAAAAAAGAAAATTACAGGCCAGTGTCTTTGATGAATATGGATGCAAAAATACTCAACAAAATATTAGCAAACTGAATCCAACAATACATAAAAGGGATCATATACCATGATCAAGTTGGATTCATTCCAGGGTTGCAAGCATGGCTCAACATATGCAGATCAATCAATGTGATGTACCACAACAACAAAAGAAAAGACAAAAACCATGATCATCTCAATAGATGCAGAAAAAGCATTTGACAAATTCAACATCCATTCATAATAAAAACTCTCATCAAAGTGGGTATAGAGAGAATATTTCTCAACATAATAAAGGCCATTTACAAAAAAAAAAAAAAAAAAGAAACTGAGGTAAAAACAAGTTAAACATTCCCAAGGGCACACTGCATGTATATGGGAAAGATGGGATTAGAAACCAGCAGAAAAAATAAAACAGTAAATAATACAATTTAAATGATAAAGTCTAAATGTGCATATTTTTAAAGAATAACATATAAGAATCTCAGCACATCATTTTCCCAAGTTTGGTGTCAAACATAAGCATCAGTTGTTTTTCTTACAAGGTATGAAAAAACATTTTTAAAAGAAAAATTATGTTAGATAAAAAAATTATGAATATTTATGCTACTTCTAATTTATGGTAGAAGTTCTTGTTCTTTATGTTTTGATTTACTTAATCTAAAAATAAACTCCTAGCTATATTCTTCTCGTAAGAAATGTGATATCCAAAAAACTTGAAAGATAAAGAAGTAAGTGCTCTTTAAAGATTTACTACTAATACTGTATCTGTTTGCTGTTGAAATACAGTCAGTCTATGATTACCATAGCAATAAATATGCTAAATATTTCTCATTTGCTAATATATTTTATGAAAGTCTCTCATTCTGACAGCTTAAAAGGAACCTAAATTTCTCATTCTCAAATTCAATAAGGGAAATAGCCAGGGCTGATAGATTTACATGATATAAGATTTGCTAAAAAGTAATGAAATCGTATTTCAAGGCTATATAATTTGCTCTTACCAGAATGAATATGTATATGTAAGTTACAAAATATCTTTACTCTTGTTGAATTAAATAATTTTTATACCCCCATTGATAGTGAGGGTGCTAATATTTTTGATGATTATATACTTCTCACATTGATAGATGAAAAAGATCATTCATCAAAAAAATATTGTTATACAAATTAATACAAAAGAAAAATTATAGTTTAAAGTACTAAGTTTTTTGTCAATCTATATGTTGGAGAAAAAAAATAAGACCCTGAAAAATAACATCAAAAAAATGAATTTTGTGGCACATATCACTGTGTATATTATGGTAATTAACACATACTGTTTATTAACTGGGTTAACAAATATTTAGGTAGCTACTGTGTACTAGGCCCTGTGTGGTTATGAACAAAATATAGGAATCGACCTTATAGAGCTTATGGTCGCTGATAGGGCGTCAGGAAAAACAACACAAAACAAAAACTCTACTCCTATGGGAGAGGCAGGAATACACGCTATGTTCAGCATTGTATCTGGAGAAAGGGCAAGAACACTTGAAAAGGCCACTTCCCTGATACTGAGTTCACAGTGCCTGCCTGAGACTGAGGTTCAGTCAGAACCTCAGGAGATATTTCACTCTCCCATCCCCTCAATACCACACATAACAAAATAACAGTCAAACATAGCAGGGAGAGCTGAAAGACAGAGATGCTCTCTGGAGAGCAGTGTAGAGGGATAAACCAAAGTAAAGAGTTGATCAGATATTGAGATGAACCCTCTGACATATTAAGCAGCATCTAAAACACCCAAAATCAGATTAGATTAACATAACTCACACTCTATAGAACTAACCAAAGGAAAGCCTTGCTCATCTCCAGACATAAACAAAAACGTATGTATTTACTGTGCTATTCAACTTGTCCAGCATTCAGTGAAAGATTATGACTTATATAGAATGGCTTAAATGGCAAGAAAACACAGTCTGCAGAGATAAAGCAGTCATCAGAATGAGACAGCTACGTATGACAGAGTTGTTGGGGCTATCAGACAGGGATCACTGGTAGACTCTGCACAGCTATGGAAAGAATCATGAAATTGGAGACAGGTCATTAGAAACTAATTGAACTGAAACAGTAAGATTAAAGAAAAGTGGAAAAACAGTATCCAAGAGCTGCAGGAAAGTATCAAACAGTGTAAAACCACACTAAAGTGTCAATGGAAACCACAGGGTATGTAGTAACAATGAAGCCCTCCACCCGGTCAGTGGGATGGTAACAGAAGAGGCCTCGTGGGGAGCCTGAATTTACACCCCTGCCCAGCGGTAATGAGGAACCTCTCACCTGTGGGTGATAACAGACGCTGAGCAGGGAAACTGGAAACTTTCACCAAAACTTGGAAGTACCAAGGTGTTATACCCCTCCATCTCCTGAGGTAGTGTCAGAGACAGCCAGATAAAAGTTTTAAATGAGATCCAGAGTCTTATAATGCCTCAGATGTTCAAATTTCAATAAAAAAAAAAAAAATCATCCATCATACCAAGAACCTGGAAAATCTCAACTTGAATGAGAAAAAATCATTAACAGACATTAGTACTGAGATGACAAACATGTTGGAATTATCTGACAAGGATTTTAAAGATACCATCATAAAAATATTTCAACAAGCAATTACAAACACTTGAAACAAATGGAAAAAATAGAAATTCTCAATAAGAAACAGAAAATCTCAATAAAGAAAGAAAATATATGCAAAATAATCTAACAGAATTGTAGAAGTGAAAAGAACAATAAGTAAAAATTTTTAAAAAAAATCAGTGCATGGGCTTGACGGCAGAATATAGGGGACAGAGGGGGAAAAAATCATTGCACTTGAAGATAGAACAATAGAAATTACCCAATGAACAACAGAAAGAAAATAGGTGGAAAGAAATGAACAGAGCCTCTGGGACTTGTGAGATGAGCACTGAAGGTGCAACATGTGTGTCACTGGAGTCCTAGATAAGAGGAGAAAGAGATGAAGGCTGAAAAGGCACTAGAAGGAATAATGGCAACAGTTATGAACTTACAGATTCAAGGAGGTAAGCAAACACCAAACAAGATAAACTCAAAGCAATTCATTCCAAGATACATCATAGTGAGACTTCTGAAAACAGAAGACAGAGAAAATCTTAGAAGCAGTCACGGTAAATAACACTTTACCTATGGGGGAAAAAACAGATTTCTCAGAAGAAACCATTAAACTGATAGGACATGGCTCAACATTTTTCAAGTGCTGGGGGAAAAAAAAGATTTGTCTAGAATTCTATTTCAAGCAAAATTATCCTTCAAGAATGATGCAAAAATGAAGACATTCTGAGATAAAAGAAAACTAAGAGATTTTGTCAGCAGTAGACCTATGCTAAAAGGCTAACAAAAGTTCTCTAAAAAGAAAGAAAATAATTTTAAAAAATAAATCTTAGAACATGAAGAAAGAAGGAAGCAAAGAAAGGGGGGAAATGTGGGTATCATAGACTTTCCTTCTCCTGAGTTTTCTAAATTATGTTTGATAGTTTAAGCACAAATTATAACACTGTCCAATGAGGTTCTCAAGTGTCATAGAGAAAACATTTAGATAGTTCTGTTAGAAATAGATAACAGCACAGGGATGTAAAGGTGGGTTTCTATACCAATTGGATTGGTTTAATTGCGACACCAGTAGACTATGTTATGTATACGTGTGGTTTTACTATTTGATAGAGCCAAGTTGTTTTCTAAATGAGGTATAATAGTTCCCATTTCTTTACATTCTCATCATACTTGTACTGTTAGACTTTTAATTTTTGTTAGTCTAGTAAGTGTGAAAATATATTGCTTAATCATTTTAAGATGCACATCCTGGATGACCATAAATTTAGGCATCTTTTCATGTGTTGATTGGTTATAGTTTCTCCTCATGCGGATGCCTGTTGAATCATCCCACTTTCTAATATACGGTGGAAGTGTATTTATTGCCTGGGTGCTATGAATGCACTGGTATCTCTAGGATCTGAAAAATAAGTTTGGGATCATTAGAATTTGCATGAAGTTCTTGTATTCCTGAACACCAGGCCCCTGTACCTCACACTGGCATTCACAGCAGCATCACATATTTCCTGATGAAACTAATGCTTCTTTAAGGTTACATGATCCTGTTGGTTAATGGATTATTTTAATCCTGTGCAAATTATAGTATAACATATGATTAATGATCTTGAAGAAAATGAAGGAACCCTGAACTGGTGCTATCACTAAGAAAAGAATAGGCATGGTAAATGGTCTAAGCTTATCAGTTAAAAGGAGAATATTGTTAAATTGGTTACAAAACCATGTCCCAAGTATATGCTGTCTATAAGAAATTCACTTTAAATATAAAGACACAGATAGGTTATAAAAAGAAAAAAGAGGATGGAGAAAGAATACCATGAAAAACATGAGCAAAAGAAAACTGGGGTTAGCTATATTAATTTCAACCAAATAAGATAGTTATGAACTGAATATTTCTGTGCCCCACCTTCCCAAATTCGTATGTTGACACATTAACCCTTAATGTGAGTAGTTGGAGATGAGGCCTTTGGGAGATAATTAGGCTTAAGTTAGGTCATCAGAGTGAGGCCTCATGATGTGATCAGTGGCCTTATAAGAAGAGGAAGATCTCCCTGCCTACCCCTACCCCAAGCATAGAGGAAAGGCCACATGAGGACAAGGAAGGCAGCTATCTGCAAGCCAGAAAAAGGGTCCCCACCAGAACCCAATCATGTTGGCACCCTTGTCTCAGACTTCCAGCCTCCAGGACTATGAGAAGCAAATTTCTACTGTTCGAGCCACCCAGTCTGTGGTATTTTGTTATGGTATCCTGAGCTGGTTAAGACAAGGATGTAACCAGAAATCTTAAACAAAAACTAAATTTACAACCAAGATTCAATAATCAATTAAGAAAAGCCAAATCATAAAAGAAGCACCATATTAAACACAATGTATTCCCTTCAAAGAAACAGAGTTAAAAGCAGAAAAATTTAGATATTATTAATAACCTCAGAGAGATGCAAGAGAATTTTGTATCAATAAAAAGTTAACCTGAGATTTTGGAAATTAGGATTTGGTCATGGAGATTAAAATGATATAGTATGTGAGCTGAATAACAAAAAGGTGCAGCTGAAGAGCACATTTGTTAGTTCAAAAATCAAGTCAAGGAACTACCCTAGAAAGTACTGCAAATGACAACTTGTAGAAAGCATGAGATAAAATTGAAAAGAAACAGAGGGCATATCAAGAACTTTAAATATCTACCTAATTCAATTTCCAAAAGAAGAAACATCCGTGGTTATATAATGTGAAGCAATAGACATGGAAACTTCCTGTAACTTAAGACAGACATTATCTCTTGTTCGGCCTTCCAAGTTCCTGATTTGACATATCTGCCACAACATATCTGGTCTTCAGTGCCTGAGAGTCATCAGCAATACCTGAAAGTTCTTGGAGCTGTCATTCAGTTCTCAGGTTGAAAAAGGAAGAGCTTTGTAGATACCTATATTGTACCACCTGGGATGATACCATCTATGAAGTTTATCTAGAAAAAGCAGTAGAAGATTTACCAAAATAAGTGTGTGTGTGAGTCTGTGTGTATCTCCAAATACATTTGTTAGATGTTAATGAACATCTATTTTTTTATTATAAAAAAATATTCTCTAAGTAGAATCCCAGATGACTGATTATGGAAAGCAGCACAGAACAGATGGAGAGAGGAAATGGGCAGATGTGAAAGTTGTCTTGGTGGGCAGGGAATATACATATTAATTAGCTTGGGGTAATAGAAATATACCTTTTAATATTTAAAAGTGATCACTTATATAATAGATATAGGATATATTTTTGCCTATTTTTTAAAAATCTATTCTATTCCTATCTTTTTATCTAGTTACTTTATAGGAATTCTCTATATAATCTGTAGATAGACTTTTTTCTTACTGACTTTAAAATTGCAAATATCTTGTCCCATTCTATGGATTGTGTTTTAACTCTCACTGAAGTGTGCTTCATCCAACAGAAATCTTTCATTTTTATTCATACAAACAGACCATGTTTTGCTTTCGATTTTTGCTTTGGAGTTTTAAGAATTTCCTCCTCATGACAATGTCATGAACATATTCACCTAGATTTTTATAACATTATGGTTCTGCTATTCAAAATCAGGTCCACAATAAACCTGGATATTTATCTTTACATATTGTATGACTTATTTTTCTCCAAGCCATCTACAAAAGAATCCTTTCTTGCCTCACATGAATTGAATTATCATTTTTATAATGTATTAAGTTTCCACATACACATGATATGTCTCTCTCCATTGGTCTTTTTCTCCAGTCATGTGTCAGTACCACAGTATATGACAAAGGACAAAAGGTAATTCTCAAGGAAGTGACAAACAAGAAGGGTTGATGCATACCTGCAGAAACCCAAATTTACTAGCAATCAGAGAAGAAAACTCAAATTTACTAGTTGTCAGAAAACCCAAGTAAAACAATGAGATGTGACTTTTATTCACATAGAGAAAAGGTCTGAAAAGATGCAGAACGAACTGAAAATAGTGGTCAAAGGCTTCTGAAAATGAGAATAGAATGAAGGGTATTATCAAGGGTAGCTTTTGTTTAGTCTGTATTCTTTGAATTTCTTAAAGTGTTGATATTTGACTTGCTTGATTACATGTAACATGAGATTAAGTCGGAGTCTCTCTCTCTCTATCACCCCCTCCCGTGCCCCAACTCATTCTCCCTCTAAACCACTCTAGTATGTAAGACTAACACCTATTTTCTCTATATTTACAACTGCTTGCCTCCTGGAAGCTCTCTATAACCTTCTGACTTGTTTAAGTCATAGCACTCTTTTCGGATCTTACAAACACAGCCAATCTCTCACTAGATTGGAACTATGGGTTTACAAGTCTTTTCCCCTGTTAAACTGCAAACTCCCTAAGAAGATGCTGTCAGTCAGCATGTTGCTAAAGTGTAGTGCCTGATACATGTATACGTGTTAAAAAAACATGTAACAAATCAATATAAGGACACATGAATAAAGGAGTGAATCAATTAAACAATGCCTTTAAAAATAGGAAAGACAGTTTAGATCTTTTGGCATGGTAGGAAAGAGAGAATCATAAAATGTCCTTGATTAGAGGAAAAACAATAAAACAACTGCTTTGGCCAGTGTGTAGGAATCACTGGAAGCAAGTCCAGAGCTTGCCACCATAGATGGACTTCAATTACTGATGGGAAAATAATGAAAATTTAGGTGAGGATACCTGACACATTCATAAGGAAAACATCAACAGGATTTGAACTGCATTTCCCTATTTGACTCCAAGCTCCATGAAGGCAATGACTTTGTTGGATTTGACTTTATTGTATATACCAGGTCTAGCCCAGGACCTAAACATAAGTGGTCAATATATATAATTATTGAACACTGATTGGAAGAATGGATAGATTGACTGGAAGATGAACAAAATAATAATAAAAATTCAATCAATTTCTGTAGATAGGCAATGATATAAAATTATGGTATAATAATAACTAAAATATTTTGAGTATGGAATAAAGGAAAGTATTACTGTCATTGAAAAGCATGTTTTGTCTGGAAATAGAAATAAAGAGTAGATGTTGTACTGAGGTGTTAGTGAGTCACCCAAGGCATTCACTTCTTGGATAGCTGGAGGTAAAGGGTTGAACTGAGCATGAGAGAACCAGACCAAAGACATGGATTTACAAGTTGCCCATGAGCTAAATCTAAGGAGACTCCACAGAGTAAATGGAACAAAACTTTATGTGCTTTTCAGAACTACGTGACAAAACTAAGGAAAGATTACCTCAAAATAATTAAAAGAAACTAAAGTAAAACAAATCTAAGGATGGGATATATTCTGGAATACATTGGAAAATACGACAATTCTTAGGATGACATTTCTAAATAGCAATTTGGCTTCTCTTTGGAAAAGCAAGAACCAATTCTCCAGGATACATTAGCAAAAACATCTAGTGAAAGAAATGTTTATCAGACATATACTCAATATACAAAAATGTTTGCAGTAAAACATTCAGAGATCCTACATCTTATGAAACTTAAAAATAAATTTATAGAGTCCCACAGAGGATAGATATATAAAAGCAAGCAGAATTCTACTAAAATCTATAAAGAGGTATGTTAGCTGGTGTCAAATTATACCCTTTTGGAGAACTTAAATTACCATAGTATTTCTTCAAAAATGCAATTTTTATATGTGCATATACATAACACCATAGGCATAAAACATTCAACATGAAAAAAAAGCTACAATACAATTTGTAGAATGAGAAAGTATAAGATGAATTTCAAAGACTCCTTTTTCATTTCAAGAACTCATTTCAATTTTCTTGGCAGAATAGCTTGATTATTTTATAGGTACATTCTAACATTTTACAATAAATGCTATCCTAAAAATTCCTATAAATTTAATCATAAACTAAGAAAGTACTATGTAAAAGAATTATTGTAAATTCCTTTTAAAAAATGTAATGTTTGTCTTATTACCAAAGTGTGAACATTTGATAATATCTATGAAAATTTTCTCATAATCCCATATCTAATTTTGTTTGAAAATATAAGCTCACCATTGTTTCCATGTTACTGTGAATTATTTGCTACACAAAACAATTCGGTATGAAAGATAATCCTCTCATGCTATAAAAGCTCTTCTGAGAAAATCCAAATTTGCATTTATGTCTATGTGTGGCAATGCATTTAACACATCCCTTTTGAGTTAACATTAAAATCCATTTGTTTTATAACATCAATAAGGTAGCAATTCATTTGTTTGTTTTCTAATATTTCAAACTCAGATTAAAACTTTCACATCTTAAAAGGCAATGGAATATTTGTTTTTGGGCTTAGTTCAGTGAGGTGAAGTTCAAAAAAGGAAAATGGTGTGTCATCATGTTTTCTTCCACTAATGGAAAATATGGTCTTGTGCTTCTGTGATGAGAGGCAGGTGAGGGTCAGTATTGACAAGAAAATCCAAAGTCAGGCATTTCTACCAAGATACAGGGCAGTCGCAATATTCATCACTAAAGGACCAAGCAACTTAATTAACATTTCACTCCAAAGATGTTTCAAGTGTTCAGTGAAATTCACAAGAACATTTTCCACTTAAATAAAAATGTAAAAATTACCCCCCAAAACACTTAAATGATTAAATTTCTATTATTTGTTATATTCAAACATAGAATGTTATGGGTAGAGACATGAAAGAAGGAATTAATTTCCTGCATAGGTAGCCAACTGGAATCCATATGTTCTCTGCACGAAACTTATATGTACAACCTATTGTATAAAATAAATTGGTAGCTGATAATATGTAATACAAATGCACAAAGTGCCCCAAGTTTTTTTTAATTTTAGTAATATAAAAAAGTGAGTTTGAGTCCAAACCTTAAGAATATTTCATATTTCGCATTGAGTTTAGACACATTTCTCTCCGCTGTTCTTGACAGCTTCTCAAGTAGTCATGAAAGCTTTACAGATACAGAATTCACACTCTTCTGGAACCTATGACAGTATGGAAAATGTTAAATGCATTTAACTCCATTATATAATAGTTCAAATTTACTGAGGATTGTTTTTCCAAAGAAATAAATTTCTTGTTTTCAAATAAGAGACAATAATTCCAACCTGCCAATGGAAGGAAGGTACGAGGTGATTAAAGGCAACATGTTCAGGGGAAGCAGATTTCTGAGACTCAAGGTTACAGATGTCTTAAAAGATTCAGCAGCAAGAAAAATAGTCCTCCCTCTGCATGGAAGCTAATGGTTTACCTTCAGCACAAAGTCTCTGAGGGGCCACGCATCAACCTTCTTAGTCACATAAAACATAAGAGAAAGAAAATTTATACTGCGGCTCCCAGCATAGACGGGGTACAGTGGAGCAGAATAAATGGAGAAAACCACTAATAGAGATGAGGAGGCAAAAAAAAAAGGAAATACACTTCACCACCAGGAAAAGAATGCATGTATTTTAAGTTCTCCAGTTTACTGAAACACCCTCCAGCCACTTTCCTACATGTGCTTTCAAATGGAAAATAATCACTTCTCTGCCACCCTATGCAATCTTCTGAATGTATTTTTAAGTAATATGTTTTCCTAAATTGACAGGTACCTCTGTGTGACCATCTAGCTGGAGTACAACTAGTAAGTAAAATCGTTTAAAAATAATGTTGATTTTAAACAATTAATACAGAAGCAACATGCACTTTAAGAATGTTTATAAATCAATATTTGCTTTACAAACAGGTGACTTTTCCAATTCTGAATTCAAAGCCTTATACTATTGGCATTGCTTTTCTGATGAACAGGAGGAGAAAGCTATTCGAGACATTTAAGTTTATTTGTCTTTGCAGGAGTCATCTTGTCTTATGTAAATATAAACTAATCTCAAGTAGAGATTCTGGAAAATTATTCTATGCAGCAAAGATATCCTTACAATGTTCAAAAAGAAGATATACAAATTTTGGTCACCAATATTGAAATCTTCACATATAAATGATAAAGTCTTTCTTTTATCAGCATTTGGAAGTGCTGAACTTTTAATAAACGGTTACCATGGTAGGGCAGATGGTAACTAAAGCATTAAAAAAAAAAGTTGAAGAAATTTAAGTTTCTGAATTCCTTAATCAGAAGTTACGTATCATGTAACTTACGTATGCAACTTACAACTTACATATGCAACTTACATAATTGTGGAATTACACATGCAACTTACATATCCTGCTCATGGAAATGGCCCAGATTGTTATCTGTGCTGGGAGGATCTCTCCCTCAGTGGTGAGGTGAGCAGAATCCTAATTGGCTCTAGCAGGAAAGATTTCATTCCAAGTATTCTTTTTCCACTGTGTGAGTGCTGTTGGCATAGGTCATTACGGTCTCTAAATCTCAAGTTTTCCTTTTGTAAGTCAGACTGTTAATAGTTCTACAAGGCTATTGTAGATTCATAAATATTGAATCATATAATATATGCAAAATGCCTAGCACAAAATACGGAAGATAATGGATGTCTGAAAATGTCTTTTAATTTTTCCCCCTTCTTCCATGTAAATACTATTTTGTATCATCAAAAAGTAAATTTAACTTTGCTATAGTCCTCATGTCTACCAAAGGAATAAATTAAGGTTAATATTTTAATAATTTTTAAGCTAAATATAAATGCATACATTTGAAAGTCATCATATCTGATGTTTAGTGCTGTAGATATTGTCCAGTACTTTTTCATTAGACAGTTTTCAGACAAATGAAAAAAAAGCGAAATAAAACTATGAGAGTAGCTCTATTCTTTGTTAGAAGAGCTGGCAGGATATTTCCCTAGATCAGTATTTCGCGCGGATGCTGTGCCACTGCTGTAAAGCAGCACTTCATGTCAACCCTGTGTCCCTGATGGAAGTGTACTCCAGGGTTAGGGAGTTTTCATACTGAAAAAGTACATAAGTATCCCTGCAAATATTTGAGTAAAGAATGCCAATGATGAGGTGATGCAGTCATAAGTCAGACATTAAAGGAAGAGGCAATTCAATGAAAATCACTCAAGCATTTTAGTGCCATGTAAATAGATTCAAATAATGCTCCAGAAGTTATGAAATTATCCTAAAAGTCAGTTTGCTCTTTAGAGCTTCATGAAATCACCAGTGTTAATGGTGGGAGATATTTACAGGAAAGTAAGATTTCTTCAGGTGTCACCTGGTATTCTTCCCCTTCTCATATCATAATTGGTTCTCCCGAGGAAGCATTTTTATGTTCACATAACTAATTCCACAACAGCAAATAAAGGAATACAAAACAAGATTTTTGTAGACAAAAATAATGAATCCGATTGGTCTAAGCAAAGCATATAATAGATCCCAGAACAAGCTTTTTAATTACTTATTTCATTCTATTTCTTTCCTAGGACAGGAAAATTGGTCATTTAAACAAAAATCAATTCCTAAATTTAAACATGACTCCCCTTTAGTAAAGACAATTACCCAGTAAATGAAATTCTCTTTCTCCCATATATAATGATACATAAATAAAACAGTCTCTCTCATGACATTTATTGTGGTCATGAAATTCATATTATTTTTCATCTAAACTTTTTAAGGTGATATTTGATTCTTTCAAAATATATGAAACATGAAGCATATAATGAAATGAATACCCATGAACCCAAGCATAGACTTAAGAACTGGAACATTACCAATACTGTTATGTTTCTACCTGCGTGTCTGTCCCATATCTTATCTGCCTGCCTTCTCCCCAAAGTAAACACGATATTCAATTTTATGTTTATCATCCTTAAGGTTTTTAAACAGTTTATCTCATGTGTCTATTATATGTTACTAACTGTTTTGATTTTTGTCTTTGATATTTATAAAACTATATTTATCCTGGATGCAGTATTCTGAGACTTGTTTTCTCACTCAATATTATGTTTCTAAGATTCATCCATGTTGCTGCATGCAGCTTTAGCTTTCTTGTTCTCATTCTTCTAAAATATCTTATTGTATGTCTGTATCACTATTTTTCCACTGTATTTTTGATAAGCATTTGGGTTGTTTCTGTGTTTTGATACTTTATGTAGTACTTCCACATCTTTGGTCTCCATGTACAAGGATACCGGTATGGCTTGATGTCTAATGCTAAAATTGTTGATTCATGAGTAATGCAAACTCAAACAAGATAATGCAAAATTTCTTCCAAAGTGGTTGTACCATTTTAGCTTCCCAACAAAAATGTATAAAAGTTTTTGTTGATATAAATCCTTGATGGCACTTGGCATTATCAAGCTTTATAATTTTGGCCAAGTAGCGATAATACTGTGTGTCTCTGGGGTTGACCAGGGAATTACAACTGCCCATTTTTTACCCACTGAACTTCAGCTTGAGCAAACATTAGTCTAGCTTCTCTCCTCACCACAGGCCCCTAAACTTTGGCTTGTCGCCAAATTTGTCCAAGCGCTGAATCACGAAGGTGGCAGATAATACGTGACTTTCACCCCCAACAACAACTCATTCTAAGAACTTTTTTTCTTCCTCCCTGATTCATCTATCCCAGACAGATGTCTACTCCTATATTTCTTTTCATTCTTGCTGATGTTTTAACTGGTAACTAATACATTAGATAAAGTGCTTTAAGCACTTTATATAAATCTTATAAGTTTATATAAGATTTTATATAAACTTAAAGATTTTAAGTTTATATAAAATCTTAAACTCCACCAAAAAGTTGTGAAAAGAGAAAAAAAACCCACACACACACATGAAAACCACTAAGAAATTACTCTGAAAAAAAATTGTTTTAATCTATATGGTGGTTTGACATTTCTTAATAATGGAGTCAAGTTATGAAAAAGATTGATAATCAGTGTTTTGTTTGTAGGTTGATGAACATAATTCGAAGATGAATTCGGATGAAACAAATTGCTGTTAAGTGAAAAAACAGTGATGTCCTCTTTTTCTTATTAAAATTGATTAATTTCCAGTTAGGGAAAAAACATTAGATATTTCATTTTAGAACCATTTAATCTTTTCAAAATAGGGTGTCAGGACACTTAAAGTCATCCTTGTTTTGAAATATTTTACAAGTGAAATATTTTGAGTGTTTTCAAGTGCTGTATTCATTAAGTGGATAAATTAAAATCCGAGGTGTGCTTACCACTCAAATTTCATTTCCCAAGGTGGACTCTGAATTCTCAACTAGGACCGAATCCTCAGCCAACTGCTTCCCAAACACCTTGTCTGAATTTCTCATTTCTGCTTCTTATCATTTTTCTTCTGGGACCCTCTTCCCATCATCTGTGTTTATTCAAGTTCTATCCATCCCGCAGGCAAAGCTAAAATGGCCTCCTCAACAAAATCTTGCAGCTAATTCTCTGTGTGCCCATTCCTCCCACCATGTCTGAACTCGGCACTATCAATCTCTCTCCATCTGACTAATCATTCTTGGAAATTTTCAACCCTGCCACACGTACATTTACATTTCCAATACTAAGAGTATCTTTCTGTAGTTGTTGATGATGTTTTTCTATATTACGTGAAAGTACATAAATAACTTGAATTAGCTTATGCCTTATGTCCATAATTTATCATTAGCATGTTTAATTTTCACACAAAAACATATTAGTTAAAAAATAAGTTTGTTCTTTTGGGTGATTAACACATCACTTCTATAATAAATCAACCTAAAACTTGTTGTTATCTTTATAAACATATGAGGTTTATGCATAATTTTTTATAAGTGAACAGGCTGCAAGGGGGATATTTCTTCTTTTACTTCTCCCACACATATATATCTTCTAAAGAATATATATATATTCAAAAACTATCTAACCTATAATGGAAGATAATCTAAAAGTTATATATATATAAATAATGGAATCACTTTGCTGTACACCTTAAACAAACACAATATTGTAAATCAACTATACTTCAATTAGAAAATTTTTAAATTATCATGAATGTCCTCATAATCTAATGAGTCAAATAGGAAACTGATTTAGAATAAATAGTAAAAATGCCATTATATAGAAATATAACAGAAATTCCAGAAAAGAAAATTAAAAAGCAAACATTTTAAAAAGTTATATAGCTCAAATACATTTTTTAAAAAAAATCTGGCATCTACCTAATAGTATACATGATATTATACTTTCTTCAGCTTATTTTCATTTTTAATACTTATATAAGTTATATTATTAAAACTTAGTTCCTCAAGTATAATGTAGAAAGAAGTTCAAATGCTGTGAAAACATACAGAAGCCCATGTATAAAAGCCTGTGAACTGGATACTATAAAACTCTTAGAGGAAAACATAAGCAGAACACTCTTTGATACAAATCACAGCAATATCTTTTTTGATCTGTCTCCCAGAGTAATGGAAATAAAAACAAAAATAAACAAATGGGACCTAATTAAACTCTAAAGCTTTTGCACAGCAAAGGAAACCACAAATAAAATGAGAAGACAACCCACAGAATGGGAGAAAATATTCACAAATGATGCAACTGTCAAGGGATTAGTCACCAAAATTTACAAACAGCTCATGTGGCTCAATATCCATAAAACAAACTACCCAATCAAAAAACGGGCAGAAGACCGAAATGGACATTTCTCCAAAGAAGACATACAGATGGCCAAGAGGCACATGAAAAGATGCTCA
Organism: Eubalaena glacialis; assembly: GCF_028564815.1. NCBI lineage: Eukaryota > Metazoa > Chordata > Mammalia > Artiodactyla > Balaenidae > Eubalaena > Eubalaena glacialis. Next base: position 8,933,326 of record NC_083730.1, read on the forward strand.
ACATCACTAATTATTAGAGAAATGCAAACCAAAACTACAATGAGATATCACCTCACACCAGTCAGAATGGCCATCATCAAAAAATCTGCAAATAATAAATGCTGGAGAGGGTGTGGAGAAAAGGGAACCCTCTTGCACTGTTGGTGGGAATGTAAATTGGTACAGCCACTATGGAGAACAGTATGGAGGTTCCTTAAAAAACTAAAAATAGAGCTACCATATGATCCAGCAATCTCTCTCCTGGGCATATATCCAGAGAAAACATGGTTTGAAGGGATACATGCACCCCGATGTTCATTGCAGCAATGTTTACAAGAGCCAAGACATGGAAGCAACCTAAATGTCCATCAACAGATGAATGGATAAAGAAGGTACGGTACATATATAACAATGGAATATTACTCAGCCATTAAAAAGAATGAAATAATGCCACTTGCAGCAACATGGATGGACCTGGAGATTATCAAACTAAGTGAAGTAAGTCAGACAAGAAAGACAGTTATCATATGATATACCTTATATGCAGAATCTAAAAAAAAAATACAAATGAACATATTTACAAAACAGAAACAGACTCACAGACTTAGAGAATGAATTTATTGTTACTAGGGGGAAGGGTGGGGGGAGGGATAGTTAGGGAGTTTGGGATTGACATGTACACACTGTTACATTTAAAATAGATAACAAAAGACCTACTGTAAAAAATAATACTAATAAATAAATAAATAATTAAAAAATGAAAAAGGCCAAGGACCAGAAAAAAAGAAATTTACTACTTCTCACATATTAACACCTCTGCACATTTAGATGCGTACATTCTGAAGTACTTCTAGAGTTTGTAAAACTTCCTTATATCTACATTAGATAAAAATATTTTAGAATAAAAACACTGCCAAGAGCATTCAGCAAGTTCTAGTTACATTCAACCCCTGAAAGGAAGCAGGGACTTTATGTCATATCTCTTGAATAGAAATCAAGTACTTTAATTAATGTAACTATCTGTAGGTTGTCAGCTTCTTAGGTATATTCATGTCATTACAAATGGATAGAAAAATCGAAATATTTTAGCAATGACAAAACCAGTATCCTGGTTAAGGGCATTTCTCTTAGATTTTGACACTAGAAATCCTTCCTCTACTTCAACTGGCACTTGGAGTTAGTGCTGAATGTGAAACATATATGGTTAGTCAAATGACTTATTTATTAGACAAAAATTCATAATGGATGCTTTCTCAGAAGTGCAATAGTGAGAAGGGGGTATAAGCTTTTTAACACTTTGTTTTATTTTATTTTTAGGACAGGAGCGTGTTAATAAGAAATATAAAGTAGAGGAAGAGGACAGAATATATAAGACAGAGAGAATTAATTGCTTGTGGGTGAGACTTCTTAGTAAAAAAGAGATAGTATTCCTGATGAAGGGATTGGCTTCTGATAGAAGGGTTCTTCTGTCATCATAGCAGGAGGTAAAGAGGAGAGACTGGATGGCATCCACCATGAACTTGGGAGATGAAGAGATGATTAAATACTCACCTAAGGGATTCTGTTTTCTCTATGAAATACAGAAATATAAAACAACATATTCTGCTTGTTGCCTGGATAAACCAAGCATGCTCCCACCTCATAGTATCAGTATTTGCTGCTTCTTCCATATGAAACCATCCAGACCTGGGTATCAGCATGAATTGCTCAAGTGACAGATGCTTTCTCTAATCCTCCTATCCAAAATGCATGATCGTCATTTTCTGTCTCCCATGACTTGTCTTCATCTCCCCTGACTGATCACCATCTAGCATATGAATGAATACTTCTTTACTTATGGACCATAATCTGTATGAGAAAATGAACTGCCCACCTTTGGGTCACAGGTATACTCAGCACCCAGAACCACCAGTGCCTGGCCAGCAGGTGTTCAATAAATATTCTGCTAGTGGTAGAGAGGATACAGAGAGGAGGGAGGAGAGAGTAGACCTATCAGAAGTTTCAGAAGAGCTGAAAAGGTTTGAAATGGAAAGGTGTGTAGGGAGTGAAAAAGCAAGAGATCCAAGGTCAGTTTTCCAGGCAATTTGAGGACCCATTTGAGGCTCCTGGTGATGCAGTGATCATGCACTGATGGTAGTACCATCTTCCATGTTTCATTAATTTCTCCAGATATACCTCAATTATTTGGCTCAGCATGGATAAGGCCAGAAATTGAAGAAAATAACATAAAAATGATAATACCGGATAGCATATGTTAGATAGCAAATAAAAGAAAAAGGTATTATCACTGAACAATAAAGCTTAGAGTGGGTAGAATTTAAGTAGTGCCTTAAAGGAAGTTATGCATTTTAGTTATAATAGAGGAAGGAGATTGGTAACCCCGGTTTAAGGAGGAAAAAAAAAAGTAAACAGGTACAAAACAATTACCCTGTACATCAACAGTGAGATTTTATTGTAATTCCAATTTATTTTCAGTATTGTTACCATGAAAACAAATGTGCTAACTTCATTCATATTGTCATGTGACAGTTCAGAAGCCATAAATTTCTAATTAGTTTAAACACACACACAGACACACACACACATGTCCTAATTAACCAAAAATAACTTAAAACATGTCAAGTTCCTCTTCTTGCAGAATGAGAAAAATAAATATGTGTGGAGTTACGGGTGGTGGACAGGGGAGCTTGCAGAGGAAAGGCTGAAAAATGGTTATCTATTAAGAGGAAACCACTTAAGCGAATATATCACACTTAATTTCCTGAACTTCATATGAACAATAGGTAACTGTGGAATAAACAGAGCAAGGAAGCTTCTGGATCCACCATAAACTAAAGAGACGTGACCATCTCTCGCCTTTTCCTTACTTTTAAGCTCCCTAAGGTACCTATAATGCACGTGTAGCCATTATATTTTGGGCCCTATAAGTAAGCACTGGGCATTATTGTTAACAGGAGCTTCAAATTCCATTCAAAGTCTCTAACCTTAAATCTCTTTATTTACTCCAATTATTCTATGACTTGATCACCTATATCAATGACTGTATGTAAATGATAGGTAACATTAGATGAGATGGCTGTTTCAGAAATCGTAGGTCACTGATGCTCCTCTTTCTCTAGGAGGATGCAAAACCAGATTACCCCAAGGTCATAGAGAAATAAATGCTTTACTCCACATAAAAATGCCACACCCATACTCACTCCTTTTCTCAAATTGTTTTGAACGCCCATGCTAAGGCATTGTTCATACATTGTTACATAATACTGTGATTTTTTTTTTTTTTTTGTCCTGCAATACACATTATGTATCCAATTCTTCATTTCCCCTAAAAATATTACATCCTGTATGTTATAAGAACTTCACTGGCCTATAGTGTATCCATTGGGGATTATTACTGTAATAATTACATATATGACACAAAATTACTGAAGCATGACTCCAGTCACAGAATAATGCAATTTACAAGTAAATCATGTATGATTGGGTGGTCCAATTTGGAATGAAAATCTTTATCTTAGTAGTTAAATTTTTAGTTTTAAGAAGCCATATTGAAATATAATTCAACAATTATTTCACCTCCAGAGCTCTTAACATTTGGCTAAATAACAATTTACCAAATGGGAACACCTTACCACTGGGATACCCAAAATGTAACCCTGCCATGCTTCAAATAATCAGTAATATCTGGTCTTGATCAATTATACGAAAATTTCAGAAATTCTTCTAAAGTGCTTAGATATAAACTATCTGAAATTTATAAATTGAGATGATAAAAAGTTATTTTAAACAGTATTAAGATGGAAGATTAATTTATGCTTATATGTGTATATATATCTATATGTGTGTGTATAAAGCAAGTACATGAATCATGGTTACAGGAATATATGTTGCTAAGTGGAAATCAGAGGCTTAACTCTACAGTTCTTTTTGAGTATGTGCATATGATGTACATGAGAGATAATTTGTACGCATAAACACAGAAAAAGTCCTAATGGCATATATAACAAGTTTAATGATGGTTTGGTCTAGATGGTAGAATTGTGGATGAGTTTCAGTTTTGCTTCAATATATTCTGATTTTTCCTTTGCTATAATTTTGGAATACGAAAAGTAATAAAGCCACAGAAAAGCTACAAAGTGCTTAGCAACCAAAGATATTTAAGAACAACTAAGCCACTAAACCAAAAATTCAATAAAATGTACTGGAAAAAAAAAATAGGAAAATGAATACACACAATATATGTAAGAGAAGCAAAAAATAAAGTGATCATTTTAGGGAAGCTTGTATTTAAAAATGCCTTTTGTCCAAGGCAGTAGTACGCAAGGTCAATCGTTTTAATATCTATAAATTAGAGCAGAAAATGTAGTGGTATCAGCAATAACAGGCCCCAGTTACAATATCAACATTAAAATGGACAATTCTGAAAGGATCCTATCATAGGAACAAAGTGTATGGATGTGTTCTCTGGGGAATAAACAAGGACAAATTGCTTTACTGCTATTCTACAAGAGATTTTCCACAACATTTATGAGGGATACCTTGAGGTTACATTGTAACTGCATGCTTCAGTAACCAACACTATTAAAAACAGTTTCAATCCATTATCTACTGAGAGTCAACAAACTATAAAATACTCTGCCAAGCAGCAAAACAAAGTCAGGTCAAATAAACTAGGTGGCTAACTTTTATATGAGTACTTGTTAATTGTGGAATTAAAATTGTAGAAGAAATGATTTGTTCTATATCCATAGATGTGGGTGGTTAAATGAACATGGCTTTTAAATTTTTGATTTGCTCATGATAAGCAAACCATATACATGACCTTGAAAGTATTAATTTTGCAATTTGTGTTTGACTATTTATATTGATTATTAGATTTAACTTAAACTAAAGCTTACAATGCAGACTACTCACAGAGTAATTTTTTTATCAAAAAGAAAGTGATTTTATCACACTTTTCCCATGGTAACTCAATTTCACATCTGTGAAACGTGAGACTAATACTGATCTCACTGTTATTAGTGATTAATTTTAGATGATTGGATCTACATAATGCACTAATTCAATGGCTGTGCTCAGTAAACAGTTGGATGTATGGCAGCTTTCAATTTCGTACATGACTTTTGTACATTTTGTACATTTTTGTACGTGACTCAAAATGTCTCAAATTTTTAAATAAATCCGTGTCACGGTATAAAAGAGACATTTACCCCCCAAATTTTAATTATTTATGAATAGCTATAAAGTAAGCAGGAAAATGTGCCCTGACACTGTAGAAATAGCCTAGAGCCTAGTAAAGTGCCATAATAAGCATTCAATAAAAGTTTGAGAAGTGACAACAGAATTGTTTGCACAAAGATATGGGTAATATCTACCCAGTAATATAACAGGATGCTCGAAAACCAACTTAATAATATATGTATTTTGATTCTATCAGAAACTTTATAAGTCATTAAGAAGTACATGGACCCTTAAAGTTGAAATACTAGTTAGTCATATTACTTGGTTTAAAAAATATGTCTCTACAAAATCAAGACATCTCCACTGGAAACTGAAATTGCTTTCTGGCTTTTAAATTTTATGTCTACAAAACCATTTCATGCCTACATAGTTCACTCCACTATGACTGTATAGTTATTTTAACAAATAGTAAGTGACTTTTTCAGTCACTTTTTCCAGTATAAGCTGGCAAGGTTAGGGGTTTTCTTTTATGGTAAAAGGCAGAACAATTAATAAGACATTATCCTTGCCTTAAGTAGCTCATACACCAGTGGGAAGGAAGAAAATATACAAACTGCTTAATGTCTAATATAGGTAAAATCAAGACATGTTCCATAAAGGAAATATGATTTTTTTCCTTTCATGAATCATCCTCTTGAGGATAAACTACTGTTATGTTGGTTACACTGCATTCTGAGAAAATGGGGCAGTTCCTCTGTATTTCACAGTTAATAATAACATTACATTGCATTTTGATATTTTTTGTATCTAATCTATGATTCCTCAGAAATATTGAGGGGGCCAAAAGTTTCATTCGCTTTTTTCCGTAAGACGGCTCTAGTAGCACTTAGTTGTCTTTAATTCATTCAAAACAATTTTGTTAGATTGTATGTGACAGCTGTCATATCAACGTGCCTTTAAAAAAAATCAAAATTGGTGAATTTTTGTGTAGCCATTTTAATATTGAAGATGGAAGAAAAAAGCAACATTTTCAGCATATTATGCTTTATATATTTTAAGAAAGGTAAAAATGCAACTGAAATGCACAAAAAGATTTGTGCAGTGTGTGGAGAAGGTGCTGTGACTGAGCGAACGTGTCAAAAGTGATTTGTGAAGTTTCGTGCTGGAGATTTCTTGCTGGACGATACTCCACGGTCAGGTAGACCAGTTGAAGTTGATAGCGATAAAATCAAGACATTAATTGAGATCAATGTTATACCACGTGGGAGATAGCTGACATACTTAAAATATCCATATCAAGTGCTGAAAACCATTTGTAGAAGCTTAGTTATTTTAATCCCTTTGATGTTTGGGTTCCACATAAGTTAAGCAAATAAAACCTTTTTGACCCTATTTCCACATGCGATTCTCAACTTAAACATAATGAAAATGTTCCGTTTTTAAAACAAATTGTGACAGGCAATGAAAAGTGGATACTGTACAATAATGTGGAATGGAAGAGATTGTGGGGCAAGCGAAATGAACCACCACCAACCACACCAAAGGCCGGTCTTCATCCAAAGAAGGTGATGTTGTGTATATGATGGGATTGGAAGGGAGTCCTCTATTATGAGCTACCTCTGGAAAACCAAACAATTAATTGGAACAAGTATCGCTCCCAATTAGACCAACTGAAAGCAGCACTTGATGAAAAGCATCAGAATTAGTCAACAGAAAATGCATAATCTTCCATCAGGATAACACAAGACCGCATGTTTCTTCAATGACCAGGCAAAAACTGCTACAGCTTGGCTGGGAAATTCTGATTCATCCACCGTATTCACCAGACATTGCACCTTTGGATTTCCATTTATTTCAGTCTTTACAAAATTCTCTTAATGGAAAAAATTTCAATTCCCTGGAAGACTGTAAAAGGCACCAAGAACAGTTCTTTGCTCAAAAAGATAAAAAGTTTTTGGAGGATGGAATTATGAAGTTGCCTGGAAAATGGCAGAAGGTAGTGGAAGCAAAGGGTGAATATGTTGTTCAATAAAGTTCTTGGTGAAAACGAAAACTGTGGGGGGAGCTTCAAGATGGCGGAAGAGTAAGACGTGGAGATCACCTTCCTCCCCACAAATACATCAGAAATACATCCACATGTGGAACTCCTCCTACAGAACACCTACTGAAAGCTGGCAGAAGACCTCAGACATCCCAAAAGGCAAGAAACTCCCCACGTACCTGGGTAGGGCAAAAGAAAAAAGAAAAAACAGAGACAAAAGAACAGGGGCGGGACATGCACCTCTGGGAGGGAGCTGTGAAGGAGGAAAGGTGAAGGAGCTGTGAAGGAGGAAAAAAAAATGGGAACTATGAACCTGCAGCCTGCGCAAAGAAGACCCCGGACACAGTAAGTTAAGCAAAATGAGAAGACAGAGAAACACACAGCAGATGAAGGAGCAACATAAAAACCCACCAGACCTAAGAAATGAAGAAGAAATAGGCAGTCTACCTGAAAAAGAATTCAGAATAATGATAGTAATGATGATCTAAAATCTTGGAAACAGAATGGAGAAAATACAAGAAATGTTTAACAAGGACATACAAGAACTAAAGAGCAAACAGACAATGATGAACAACACAATAAATGAAACTAAAATTCTCTAGAAGGAATCAATAGCATAATAACAGAGGCAGAAGAAGGGATAAGTGACCTGGAAGATAAAATAGTGGAAATAACAACTGAAGAGCAGAATAAACAAAAAAGAATGAAAAGAATTGAGGACAGTCTCAGACACCTCTGGGACAACATTAAATGCACCAACATTCGAATTATAGGGGTCCCAGAAGAAGAAGAGAAAAAGAAAGGGACTGAGAAAATATTTGAAGAGATTATAGTTGAAAACTTCCCTAATATGGGAAAGGAAAGAGTTAATCAAGTCCAGGAAGGACAGAGAGTCCCATACAGGATAATTCCAAGGAGAAACACGCCAAGACACATATTAATCAAACTATCAAAAATTAAATACAAAGAAAAATATTAAAAGCAGCAAGGGAAAAACAACAGATAACACACAAGGGAATCCCCATAAGGTTAACAGCTGATCTTTCAGCAGGAACTCTGCAAGCCAGAAGGGAGTGGTAGGACATATTTAAAGTGATGAAAGGGAAAAACCTACAACCAAGATTACTCTACCCAGCAAGGATCTCATTCAGATTTGATGGAGAAATTAAACCCTTTACAGACAAGCGAAAGCTAAGAGAATTCAGCACCACCAAACCAGCTTTACAACAAATGCTAAAGGAACTTCTCTAGGCAGGAAACACAACAGAAGGAAAAGACCTACAGTAACACACCAAAAACCATTAAGAAAATGGTAATAGGAACATACATATCGATAATTACCTTAAATGTAACTGGATTAAATGCTCCAACCAAAAGACATACACTGGCTGAATGGATACAAAAACAAGATCCATATATATGCTGTCTACAAGAGACCCACTTCAGACCTAGGGACACATACAGACTGAAAGTGAGGGGATGGAAAAAGATATTCCATGCAAATGGAAATCAAAAGAAAGCTGGAGTAGCAATTCTCATATCAGACAAAATAGACTTTAAAACAAAGACTATTACAAGAGACAAAGAAGGACACTACATAATGATCAAGGGATCAAACCAAGAAGAAGATAAAACAATTGTAAATATTTAGGCACCCAACATAGGAGCACCTCAATACATAAGGCAAATGCTAACAGCCATAAAAGGGGAAAATGACAGTGACACAATCATAATACGGGACTTTAACACCCCACTTTCACTAATGGACAGATCATGCAAAATGAAAATAAATGAGGAAACACAAGCTTTAAATGATACATTAAACAATATGGACTTAATCGATATTTATAGGACATTCCATCCAAAAACAATAGAATGCACATTCTTCTCAAGTGCTCATGGAACATTCTCCAGGATAGATCATATCTTGGGTCACAAATCAAGCCTCGGTAAATTTAAGAAAATTGAAATCGTATCAAGTATCTTTTCTGACCACAACACTATGAGACTAGAAATCAAAGAGGAAATCAAAAAATACCTACAAACCAATGACAATGAAAACATGACAACCCAAAACCTATGGGATGCAGCAAAAGCAGTTCTAAGAGGGAAGTTTTTAGCAATAGAATCCTGCATTAAGAAACAAGAAACATCTCAAATAAACAACCTAACGTTACACCTAAAACAATTAGAGAAAGAAGAACAAAAAAACCCCAAAGCTAGCAGAAGGAAAGAAATCATAAAGATCAGATCAGAAATCAATGAAAAAGAAATGAAGGAAACTATAGCAAAGATCAATAAAATGAAAAGCTGGTTCTTTGAGAACATAAACAAAATTGATAAACCATTAGCCAGACTCATCAAGGAAAAAAGGGAGAAGACGCAAATCAATAGAATTAGAAGTGAAAAAGGAGAAGTAACAACTGACACTGCAGAAATACAAAGGATCATGAGAGATTACTGCAAGCAACTATATGCCAATAAAATGGACAACCTGGAAGAAATGGACAAATTCTTAGAAAGGTATAACCTTTGGAGACTGAACCAGGAAGAAATAGAAAATATGAGCAGACCAATCACCAGTAATGAAATTGAAACTGTGATTTAAAATCTTCCAACAAACAAAAGCCCAGGACCAGATGGCTTCACAGGCGAATTCTATCAAACATTTAGAGAAGAGTTAACACCTATACTTCTCAAACTCTTCCAAAATATAGCAGAGGGAGGAACACTCCCAAACTCATTCTATGAGGCCACTACCACCCTGATACCAAAACCAGACAAAGATGTCACAAAGAAAGAAAACTACAGGCCAATACCACTGATGAACATAGATGCAAAAATCCTCAACAAAATACTAGCAAACAGAATCCAACAGCACATTAAAAGGATCATACACTATGATCAAGTGGGGTTTACCCCAGGAATGCAAGGATTCTTCAATATACGCAAATCAATCAATGTGATCCACCATATTAACAAACTGAAGGAGAAAAACCATATGATCATTTCAATAGATGCAGAGAAAGCTTTCGACAAAATTCAACACCCATTTATGATAAAAAACATCCAGAAAGTAGGCAGAGAGGGAATTTACCTCAACATAATAAAGGCTACATATGACAAACCCACAGCCAACATTGTCCTCAATAGTGAAAAATTGAAACTAAGATCAGGAACAAGACAAGGTTGCCCACTCTCACCACTATTATTCCACATAGTTTTGGAAGTTTTAGCCACAGCAATCAGAGAAGAAAAAGAAATAAAAGAAATCCAAATTGGAAAAGAAGAAGTAAAGCTGTCACTGTTTGCAGATTACCTGATACTATACATAGAGAATCCTAAAGATGCTACCAGAAAACTAGAGCTAATCAATGAATTTGGTAAAGTAGCAGGTTACAAAATTAATGCACAGACATCTCTTGCATTCCTATACAGTAATGATGAAAAATCTGAAAGTGAAATCAAGGAAACACTCCCATTTACCACTGCAATAAAAAGAATAAAATACCTAGGAATAAACCTACCTAAGGAGACAAAAGACCTGCATGCAGAAAATTATAAGACACTAATGAAAGAAATTAAAGATGATACAAATAGATGGAGAGATATACCATGTTCTTGCATTGGAAGAATCAACATTGTGAAAATGACTCTACTACCCAAAGCAATCTACAGATTCAATGCAATCCCTATCAAACTACCACGTACATTTTTCACAGAACTAGAACAAAAAATTTCGCAATTTGTATGGAAACACAAAAGACCCCGAATAGCCAAAGCAATCTTAAGAAAGAAAAACGGAGCTGGGGGAATCAGGCTCCCTAACTTCAGACTATACCACAAAGCTACAGTAATCAAGACAGTATGGTACTGGCACAAAAACAGAAATATAGATCAATGGAACAGGATAGAAAGCCCAGAGATAAACCCACGCACACATGGTCACCTTATCTTTGATAAAGGAGGCAAGAATATACAATGGAGAAAAGACAGCCTCTTCAATAAGTGGTGCTGGGAAAACTGGACAGCTACATGTAAAAGAATGAAATTAGAACACTCCCTAACAGCATACACAAAAATAAACTCAAAATGGATTAAAGATCTAAATGTAAGGCCAGACACTATCAAACTCTCAGAGGAAAACATAGGCAGAACCCTCTATGACATAAATCACAGCAAGATCCTTTTTGACCCACCTCCTAGAGAAATGGAAATAAAAACAAAAATAAACAAATGGGACCTAATAAAAGCTTTTGCAAAGCAAAGGAAACCATAAACAAGATGAAAAAACAACCCTCAGAATGGGAGAAAATATTTGCAAATGAAGCAACTGACAAAGGATTAATCTCCAAAACATACAAGCAACTCATGCAGCTCAATTTCAAAAAAACAAACAACCCAATCCAAAAATGGGCAGAAGACCTAAATAGACATTTCTCCAAAGAAGATATACAGATTGCCAACAAACAGATGAAAGAATGCTCAACATCATTAATCATTAGAGTAATGCAAATTAAAACTACAATGAGGTATCATCTCACACCGGTCAGAATGGCCATCATCAAAAAATATACAAACAATAAATGCTGGAGAGGGTGTGGAGAAAAGGGAACCCTCTTGCACTGTGGGTGGGAATGTAAATTGATACAGCCACTATGGAGAACAGTATGGAGGTTCCTTAAGAAACTAAAAATAGAACTACCATATGACCAAGCAATCCCACTACTGGGCATATACCTTGAGAAACCATAATTGAAAAAGAGGCATGTACCAGAATGTTCACTGCAGCTCTATTTATAATAGCCAGGACATGAAAGCAACCTAAGTGTCCATCAACAGATGGATGGATAAAGAAGATGTGGCACATATATACAATGGAATATTACTCAGCTATAAAAAGAAACGAAATTGAGTCATTTGTAGTGAGGTGGATGGACCTAGAGTCTGTCATACAGAGTGAAGTAAGTCAGAAAGAGAAAAACAAATACCGTATGCTAACACATATATATGGAATCTAAAACAAACAAAAAAAATGGTCATGAAGAACCTAGGGGCAAGATGGGAATAAAGACGCAGACCTACTAGAGACTGGACTTGAGGATACGGGGAGGGGGAGGGGGAAGGGTAAGCTGGGACAAAGTGAGAGAGTGGCATGGACATATATACACTACCAAATGTAAAATAGATAGCTAGTTGGAAGCAGCCGCATAGCACAGGGAGACCAGCTCGGTGCTTTGTGACCACCTAGAGGGGTGGGATAGGGAGGGTGGGAGGGAGGGAGACAGAAGAGGGAAGAGATATGGGGATATATGTATATGTATAGCTGATTCAGTTTGTTATAAAGCAGGAACTAACACACCATTGTAAAGAAATTATACTCCAATAAAGATGTTTAAAAAAAGAAAAAAAAAATGTGTCTTTTATTTTTACTTAAAAACCAAAAGCACATTTTGGCCAACCCGATATTTATGAGTAGTCAACAAGTAAATATGTCAATACTGAGCATCTATATAAATTAAAACTAACTCAAAAGAGTGACTTCTGAAATATCCAACAGGTCCCCGTTCACTGTCAAGTACTATGGGTACCAAGGAGTTTTGCTACCTTGGGAATCATGCAAGAAACAAGCAGTAGAAGCAGAACCGACTGCATTAGAGGTAACAGATACATTTTACACATTATTCGTCATACTTTATTATACAGAAATATGTTTGGAAAAAATGAATTTAGATTTAGCTTTTACCACATACTCTATTTAACTTTCGGTTCACATCTTTAATAAGATAAATTCTAAGTTAATTAATTACTAAATATTATGCCATGATTTACTTGCCAAATGAATTTTTAATTATTTGACTTAAAATTAAAAACAATGACTTAAAATTTCTGAGTTGACTCTTTGGCTCACCATGGTTATAAATGAATTTCCTTGTTTTGCTCACCTCTCTACCACTGGCTTTAAACATCATATGCTTTCCTAAATAGAGGTTAGTTAATAGACCCATGTCTCTATATTTTTATTTTTTTATATTAAAAATTATATATAAATATGCATAAAGTCAATGCTAAGTGTAGGCCACTGTGACTAGTGCTACAATTTGATGCAACAGATGTTTCCTCCAAGTTTCAGAATTTACTTGTTAAATTTAATATGATTATAATGCTCTCTGGTCAGGAGAGCTGACTTTTTTAGTAGTTGATCCAACCTGGATGAATCATTAATCCCTTAAAAATAAGGTTCATCCTGGGGAAATATACTGACCTCTAGTTTACTCCTGTTGATTCAGTCACGTGTGCTTTCTATTTTCTGTAAAGGTATTAATACTTTATTAGCTACTATATGCCAAAGAAATTTCCCAATTTATAATAAGTGTAATAAAATTAAATTGTGTACTTTGATTCCAGCCTTCTATTTTTTAAGTCCCTTATATATATTTTTGTCATTATAAAAGTCTGTGCATATCCTTTTCAAATGCTTAAATGAAAGAATAAGCTTTCCTCCAAGTTTATAAAAGCAAAGAAAATTCTTATGTAATGAGGAATGATCAACTCCTAATGAGAATTCATTAACTTGTATATCACAAGCTTCTACTGAGATTTTCCAGAGCAAATTTATATATAAACAAAGAGTTAGTAAGCATTTCCTGTAATGGACCATGAAATACTGTAATGTTAGCTCCCATAAGAGGACTTTTCCTGTGTGCAGTGTGATTCATTAATGCAAAGAAACAGCCTGTGCAGAAAGATAGAATCATCTGTGGGATACTTTTGGCTGTTTAAAAAAAAATTGACAGAAAAGAGAGAAAAGAAACAAGTATGACAAGTATTGTTCTCTGCTTTACTTGCAATACATTTGAAAATTCAAGCATTTCACAAACATATATTTCAAGGGAAAATATTTATGATAATAAAGGCTTAATATCTAAAACTACATATTTTATATGCCAAGCAGATATTTAATAAATCACGATTAAAGGTATTTAAGAAAACATTATTCCTCTTTGTAGAATTCTTATTTCACTTTTTTCAATATTTCTAAATCCCCTTACTTAGTATCATCTAATCTTTATTTCTCTATTCTCCAGAAAGATCATAATATCTAAAAGATAGAATATTGAAAAAATGGTGTTTGAACTTTGACCTGGAAAAAACAGAAACCAAACTTATCAGATTATGTCACAGATAATGTTATCAATATAATCAGTGAATAGATACATTTTGTGGTAGGCAAAAATAGACATCAGAATTGGCATGCCAGTATGTTCAAATGATTCATTATTACTCATGGGTTTATGTACACTAATGGAGTGAATTATCCAACATTGCCACTTAATCATAGAATATTAAGAGTCTGCATGTTGAGTGCCCTGGGTTAATTTCATTACAGTTTTAATCTGTTGAAAAGGAAATGTAAAAAAAAAAAAAAAAAAAAAAATAGGATGAGGAGACATTTCGGATTCACGAATGACTGCCCCAATCTTAAGGCCCTGTGGATTTGGCTATATACCCCATTCAAAATTATCTACTTTCCCAAGAAAGTCAAATGTTACCAGTTAAAATATTAAGAGATCTAGAAATTTCTTAAGAAAAATAAAAAGTATACAGTATACATTATTATGTTTAAAATTAAGAATATTTGGTCTCCAAAAATCCTGGGTAAAAATGAATTTATCTCCTTAAAATTCAACTTTAAATTGGGAACAAATTAGCAAAAAGAAACATGAGAGTTGCCTTTAAATGATTATGGAAAGGTTATGGAGGAACACTTCAGAGTTCTGTGTGGAGTGGCCTTTGCAGTCAGCCAGCTCTGGATCTCTCTCCCCTCACAAGCTTTGGGTCTTCCTGCCACCTCCTCACTTTTCTCCTTTGTAAAATTATGATGCTCAGAGAACAACCTCTTCATAAGATTTTGTGAGGAGTAAATAAAATAATATTTTTTAAGTTCTTAACATAGAGCTGAGGAAATTGTAGTCACTCAACATATACACTGGCAGAAATACAAAATAAAAAAGAATGTGCACTACATTTTCAGCTGCAACTACTGAAATGAATACCTAGCTGAACAAATAAGACTAAGTGTGTGCTCTCAAGATGCCTAGTGGGCATTCAATTTGTTTGTGTTATCATCCAAGAGAAGAAAGGAGATTCAGAAAGAGAGGGGCCTTTCTGTATCACTTGTCTATAAAGCAGAAGAGATTATAAAGTTCACCTGAGGAAGGCCCTCCATTTACTTGAGGAAATTAAGACACAGAGTGATTTAATGATCTGTATGTTTCATGGTGAAGGCAGGTCTAGAACCAAGGTTTCTTGCTTCTCATAACAGTGTTATTTATTTTTCTCCCCAAACCCCATTACCTCAAATCTAATCCTGAACTAAACATTTTTTTTCAAATGGATAGAATTTGTCTCAATTTTTTTTTCAGAAGATTGTTACATAAAATGGAATAAAGGAGAAAGAAATATTAATCCAAGGAATACGCTGGAAGTAATTGTATGCTCCAGTTTGCAGTTTAAGGCATCTAGGTGTCTTTATCTACAATCCTTTATCTACAATCCTACAATATAAGCATTGTACAACTACAATGTGGTATAGAAATTTTTATCATCTGGTTATTGTAAAGGAAAGGACTGCTTCTCCATTCAAAATGGTTTATCCTATATCTACACAAACAATTGTTCAAAAAGTATTTTTAAAAAAGAATAAGATGTTTATAGATTAGTAATGAGGCACTTTATATAAGATAAATTCATATTTAAATATCAAAATAATATCATTCAAAAATAAGAGACACAGCAAAAACCTGGACTAAACTCACAGAAATACTAATAGATTATGTAGTGTCAACACTGAGTAAGAAAGAACCCCAAAAAGGTAAAATGGACTCAGTTATCCATAGTTGGTCAAAAAACCCATTGACAAGATCTACAGAGCTGGGATCTGAGGTATCTGAGAGAAGCTGACACAGAGATGTGTACGTCAGCTCAGCAAACAGTTCAGGAAACATTCACTGAACATCCACCCTGTGATAGGTATGTGTCTATGAGTTGGAATTTAACGACCACTAGCTACTCACCAAAATCTGTTTTCGTCTTGTCCTGGACACACAGCTAGACTACGTTTCCTAGCTTCCCTTGCAGTTAGCTACAGTCACTCCATTTTAGCCAGTGGTTACAGTTGGGAGTGTTCCAGGCCACTTGCATGCTTGGTCATAAAGCCCTTCTACACATACTCTTCTGCTCTCTACTATCTTCTATCAGGTGGGAAAAAACAAAACAAAACAAAACCCAAGCAAACAAGAGCAAAGCCCTAGGAGACTGTCAAACACCTCTTCCCATTATTACTTTCCCCAAGGAGGCTCTTTAGACATCTTTTTTCCTTAATCCTCCCTCCTCATGAAATTTTAATATTATGGACATATTGTATATCTGTTAACATACTGTGGCCCTTTAGAAGGCCACAAACTATTGTAATATCTAAAATATTTCACCCTCACCACCCAAAAAACAATTTTCACCATGTTGAGAATGCATACCTTAGGGGATCATGAAACCACAAAATGGAAGGTGTCAGGGTCCAAGTTAGATGGCTATATGAGCATGAAATACATTCCAGTATGTTGAGGCATTATACTTTTTAGGCCCATATGTTATAGCAGTTTAGGCTATCCTAAGTAGGCTAGTACAAGTGTCTTTAAAATGTATTTATATAAAATGCAATAATATTCCTTGCCTGTTTAGCTATACAATCCAACAGTTGGCCAAAAACAACAAACTGTAAAGCCTTTATACACAAAACACAAAATAATTTCTCTAGACAGTAGAGACTTACAGATCATATTTCCCTTTAAAAGATAAAGTCTGACCACAATGTGATCAGGCTACTAGTTTATCCCTTCAAACACAGAACTCCCTTCAAAACAAACGTAAGGGGAGGGTGTGTTGGGGTAGAGGGTGGGGCAATGAAGGGCCAAATTACAACCCAGTAACCTTAATTGCACTGCCCTCAGAGCTGTCGCTATAGAAAACTAATCATCATTTCTTAGAATATCCCCAAACCCAATATTTCTCACTTTAAACACATAGTCAACATAGTAGTAAAAACATTCTGCAGTCCAAATAGTTCACTTTTGTGTTTCCACAAAAATATAGAAGCTTATCAAAACAAAATAAACTTAGAATCCTTTAAGTTCACATTTACATTCATTCTGGAATATAAAATAAATGCAACATTTATGTAGAGTACGTAAATGCAAGATAACTTATTTTAAAAATTTAAATTAAATTGTATGATATAAGCACAGTGAATGCTTCCTGAATACAAATTGTCCTCTGATATATTTAATTAGGTAATGAAATATTCTAATTCTTATTACTTTTGACAGTTAAATTTCTGTTATCATTTTCCTCCAATCATTTTAATTTTTTAAATATATAGGCAACTGAGGGTTCAGCTGAAATTCTATCAACTAATGATAATTTATGTCATTTTTTTTAATTGGAAGAGAGGGGTGGCAGATTTCCCAATTCATCTATTATGGCTTCATGAGTGTGAAAAAAAAACATTCAGCTTAATAGCATGTGTCACTTAAGGGACTAAATTTATTGAATAAAAAGTGACCCTTTGATTTCCCAAGTATACAAAAGTGGTGTCAGATTAGAATAAGTGTAAGAAAAATCTCTACCAAGAATTTGCATTATGACTAAGAAAACTGATAATCTCAAAAACAAATTGTAGAACATACCTTAAATTGTAAGATGTCTGAACTATTGGCATGTAAAAAACTAAAGTGATTGACCATGCTTCTAAGTGAGATATGTGATGTAAAGCAAAATCAGAATAATTGGAGGGTTCTCTAGCAGGTGAAATAAAATAGGCTTTTCAAATACATCACGTTTGAGAAAAAAGTCTGTGTGTATGCGTGCATACAATTGCTATAGTGATTTGTGTTTTCTACAGATTTCTTAACATTGTACCTAATCAATATTCACTTTTAAACTAGGCTTTACTAATACAATATCCCTAAATGTAACCAAAGAGCCATTTTGGGGATATAGAAAAGTAAGTTAACCATCAAAATGCCGATTTTTGACAATTTTCAAAGGAAATCCCTTAGTCACTACTAAAATATTTTGACCCTTATATTTATACAATTTGACAGTTATGGGCGGGTAGCTGACATGCTGCTTTCCAGTAGATTAAAAAAGTTATTCCCCAGCAGACACAGAGCAGAAGCCCAGAGCCCATGACTTGAGGAACGTGGCACATCCTTAGTTTCAGCCCCTTCACTCTCAGTTCCAGGTGACCTTCCACAGGATCCAGTCAGCACAGCGACACACAGCAGACCTGACTGCATGTCACTCATCATCACCCTTCTACAATAGTGGCACTCACTGAATTATTTTCCTCGGGATAGTTTAGTATATGATAAATCAGTAACAGTCACTATTAGGGCAGTCAGTCAGTGAGATTTGCCTTTACTAGTGTCCTGAGAACACCTGTAATAAAAATAGCCTGTAAAAATATGAATCTACATCTTGCATACTTAAATGTCATGTAAATATGAATCAACATATCTTTATGGCTTGCATTGCCCTATGTTTACTTGTAGATCTTTCCAGCAAGGTCGGTGTGGTTATCACAATTCAGTCCTAGGAAACTTCTGATGTTAGAGAAATTAAAGAGGAGCAAAATGAAAACCACAAACCAAACAAGTAAAAAACTAATGCTGGCATAGCAGGCAACACAATTACTCTTTTGATTTTCAGAATTGTGTGCAACTATAGTAATAAATTTTGTCACAAAATATTAAAGACCGGGTAGATTTGGTTATTCTAGTTATACTATACACACACAAAATTTCTTCACTTTTTGCTCCATATACTCCATCCCTACTTGGTCTAAGAAAGGTAGGACCCAAGAAAATTTTATCGAATTATCAGAAACTCATTCTCTGAAATATTTAGAAGCTATTGAGATGGTTCATGGTTGGAAATTTAAAATCAAATTAAGTCGATGTAATTGACCCATTAACTCCCAGAAATTTTCAAACAAGGCAGAAAGAAGAATTTAAGTTGAAATACCAACTTAAATTTTGCACTGTTTTTAATGCTTAAAATACTCAGGTCTCCTGGTGTTTCTGCCTTGCTGAGGCAGGAACTGAAGCTTCGTAGACTCCACCAGCAGGGGCTTCCATAAAAGCCACATTCTTGCCTCAGTGAAGCCAATGCAAAGGCAGTCTGACGGAAAACCAATGCTTTTATAAAGTGGAAAACTTAGCAGAAGGTTAAATGGTTCCATTTCAGGTAGAAAACTCTTTACACAGCCTTTCCATCCATTTGGTCAAAATCGAAGTTTTTAGTCTTATGAGACACTGAAGGGTGAAATCAAGGCTTTACTAGCTTTGACACACCTGCTGTGTGGAATTTCGGAGCGAGAAAAGCCCTCTGGTGGGCCATGTTTTCTGCTCAAATTAAGAATCCTGCTCCAATCTGATAAAACTGACATGGAGTTTTCGATGTCTTCTTCAATGTCCTTTATAGGTTTGAAAAATACATAACTTCATACATACTAATCTTTAGTTGTGATGATTTACAATACATTTGATTAAAATCCTAAACAACTCATTGAGCACCAATTCCTAATCTTCTAGCTGATCTGCTTTATTGCTCTCATCACCACCACCTGAGCACACACCTCTTCTGCCATTTCATCATGACCTCCAGCCCATCACCCTGTAATTTCTCCACCACTTACATTATTAAGCTTAGGTACCAAGAGCCATCATTTCAACTACTTTCTTGCCCTGTAATAACTGTTATTCCCCTCTATTCCACCTGCCCAAAAAGGCATCAGTCATACTCTTGACAGAAAAAGGTCCCTGCATCAGCATACATCTGGTCTTCCTCCCGATTTACCGAAATAGAAGAGGTGACAGCATCCCATTGCAGCCAATGCATCCATCTATGTTCAGAAAACTTAAATTACTGGTTATCTCCTTTCTGCCTCATAATTTCAAACCCTACCTCTCTACTCACCAGCAATAAAAAGGTTCATGTCTCGAATAAAAGAAAAATTACTCCACTACCCAATATAATTATTATGCTATTTCTCTTTTTCAAAAATTTCACAATCAAACAACTTAAAATAGTGGCCTATAGTAGCTTCTTCCATTTCTTCCCCTTTCACTCCAATCTATTCCTATTCCATTCCAATAGCTTCTGCCCCATTACATCTCTGAAAAGCTCTCACCAAGATCACCATGGACTCCCATGTCCTAAATGCAAAGGATGACATTTATTCCCCATGTGCTCTCAGCAGCACTTGACAGAGGTGACCGCTTCCTTTTCCTGGAGTCAGTGTTTTTCAAGCAACACCACCTTCAACTTTTCTCTTCCCTCTTCTGATGCTCCTTCGCAGCCTACTTGGCCAACTCCACCTTCTCTAACTACTTATCATATATGATTTCTATGGGATCAATACAAGTGTCTTAGTTTTGCTTCCTCCACTGACAGTTATTAACCTTTTCACCATCCCAACAGAATCAATCATCACCTGTGAGTCCAAAATTCTGAAATTCATACTTATAATCCAGACAACACCTCTGATGTCTAAGCCCGTATAATACAATCGTAACTTCATAACTGAAAGGTTTTGAGCCCTTACTCTGCTCTGACTGTGAGGATAAGCTCTCTGAGGTATCTCATTTAATCCTCATGAATGCTCTTTAAGGTAAATGTTTATTATTATCACCACTTTATGAGAAAACAGTCTCAGATCAAAGAGGTGCTCAGGTCACACAGTTAGCAGGTGGAGAAATCAGAATTCAACAGCGTCCCAAGTTTGAGTTTGTTACCATTACCTAACTGCCCACTTACTGTCTGCAAATGAGATGTTTGTTGTGCTCCAAACTAAACACACCTGAGAGAGATGTGGTGACTGCCTTGGTTCCCCTCTCCCATTCCCTAAGAAAAATCCATTGCATGTCGTGTTCTTGCTGACATACTTCTAATCCTTCAATTATCTGCAATTATATAAGACCCTGCTTGTCTAGCAGGCTTTACAAACCATTAGGGCATTTTCTGTCTTGGTCACTATTGTATCCCCAGAGGAAGGGGAAATATTTAGAATTATTTGACTTTCAAAAAAAAAAAACTCTAACCGATGGACTAACTGTATTTACTATTGATGTTATATCATGTGTAATTATAGAAATTTAGAACTACAAACCTCTTGTCATTTCTGACAGCTATTCGGCCACTTCTCAGGAAAATTTCGATTCAATATATCATGTACTGATAAAATAGACCACTTACATGAGGAGAGGGAATAGGGGAGGTAAAAAACCATTGAGTATTAACATCTAAACGCTATTAGCAGAAACTAAGTTTCTTATTAACACAGGGCCTTTCATGCCTGCCGGAGTGCTCTTGCATTATAGGTGTTCACAGCTATTGAATAAATGAATACATGCTGACATAACTGAATGAAACAACGTTCATATGTCAAGCATTAACAGGGTGTAATAGACATGATCTTATTTAATGTTCACAATATTTCTATGAGGATTTTTAATCAGGAATCTAAGACTTGATGAGGTTTAAAAATCTATCCAATGATACATTCCGGAACAAATGCATGTCTGATTCTGATGTCCACACTTTCTCGTGCACCGCACTGCTTTCCCATTCCATATGCTGACTCCATTTGTTTTAGACTCAAATATTTCCAGGTAGTAGAAACACATGAAATTTCAAACAAACTCTAATCTTTGGCTTGTTTATTGTATGAACTTCGTATAAGCCGTTGGCAGGAGAATAGTGTTTGACCTGTAAAAATCTTAAAGAATGACTTAAAATTTAGTGTTTTCCTGATTCATTTATTCTTGACCTTCCAAATTTTGCTTCAGGTAATAATTTGAAAGTTTTAATTTAGAAACAAGTATCCATACTGCACTTTAATAATAAATATACTCCATAAAGAATGATGAACATAAATCAAACTTGAATAAACCTCAGAAGGAAAAAGCATTTCAAAAGTGAAACGCAGCTTGAAGTAGATATGGAAAGAAGGCAGTGCCACGAAGATATTCATTACATAAGGAGGTTTAATAATAACAAAAGTCACTCATGGAAATGAGGGCAATCATTGTCATTATGGAAATATTTTCACAGTAGCTCAGGTATTAATGATTTTAATGTGTGTGAAAACAACAGACATTTACTAACTTTAAATCAACTGAACAATTATGTCTATTGTAGTTGTTCTAAAGGAGAATTATATTCTTGTTAGCTCCTGTCTCCTTGAAAATTATACTGTTTTTAATTTATATTGATAGATACCAAGAGCAAGTCAAAGATAAAGAGTTTAAAATCTATTTTTCCCTAATGCATGTTTTATAGATAAGTATACGTATTTGACCTCATAATCTGATTCATTATTGCTGGTGCAAAGAAATAATAGACATTTTAATAGGCAGAAGCACTGATTAATATAAAGTTGTAAATCTGGGGACCACATTGATTAAACAGGAAAAAAAATTTTACATTTTCTCCTAGTTATCTTTCTAGGTTAGAGTTTGAAACTTTTCTAGCCCTTACGTATTTAAAAATAATCTGTATTACTACCACTATTGTTATAATATAAATATTTAAGAAAATCTAATAAAATATTCCTGCACATTTCTCACGAAATGTTAGCAAAAGCCATAATATGTCCACGTTGGCTTTCTTTCTTTTCATCCTCATTTTTCATCCAATTTTAACAATATTTGGCTAATTTATTATTCCCATCAGAAGAAACTCTTAATTTATAAATGTAATATCAATCAGAATATTTCTGTTTTAAGCAGTTTGTTTATAAAAAGCAATGTGTTAAGACGTTGGTGTTTTATTAATTCAGTCTTTAAACTATGTCTCATAGCTTTTGTATAGCTAGTGTGCTACCAAAATAACTGAATTATTAGAACACACACGTGTCCACTGTAATGGTGCTCCCCAATTGAACCGTTTGGCAGTGGGCTTTGTGGTAGGGGGATGATCGTCGGTAGGTATATTTATAGACCGGTGTGAGATCTTCCAAATAAACACTGGCTCAGAGTGACATCTTCCTTCCACTTTTTAAAAATCAGTGCTGCTCATCTGAATTAGTGTAACCAAGCAGGACCCTATGAGGCCTTCCCAGAATACACCCCTCACCCATGTCCTCCGCCTTCCTTTTTTTAGAGGACGAAATCCTTTTATTCAACAAGCATTTATCAAGTCCGCCTTCCTTTTGTCTGTAGAAAAACTTTAGTCAAAGAATAAACTTAGAGAAGTGAGAAAATGCAGAAAGAAAGGAAAACCATCAAGCAAGACAAAATAATACTTTAGCCATTAAACAAAGTCAAGGACCTTTAGTTCCTCCTCAAGGACTACAGATAATAATCTGAGCCACATCCTTTGAGCTGTTTTGCAGATACTGAAACCCTCACCAGGTGGAAGAAGTTAACTGCATGCTGCCCACAAGCACATAGACTCCAGACTGGTTGGAACCAGAAGGCTGATGATGCTGACTCCCCATTACCTCGCGACCGACCAGTCAGAACAATGTCCACGAACTGACCGCGTCCCGCTCCTTGAGCACAAGACTCCTACGCTACCCGCTCCGGGGCAGGACACACAGTCTTGAGGGCATGAGCCCGCTGTGGCCCCCTTTGCCTGGCAAAGCAATAAAGCTCTTCCTTTCTACTTCACCCAAAACTCTGCCGAGATTTAATCCAGCACTGGTGTACAGAGGCCGAATTTTGGTGACATTAGTAACCAAATATAAATATAAATACAAGATGAAATAATTGACGCTACAGCCTGGGAAAGCACTGACCCATTGTAGATACTCATGAAACAAGAATAGAGAGACAGTACTCACACATACGTAAGGGAGGAGGCTTTGTAGTCAAGAACACCATGAAGAGAAACCGAAATGAGGAAATGGGCTACTTGGAGCTCCATTTCATTGTCTGATTTGATGACACCTCCATCCCCCGGTGGAGGATGCGACTAGGAGAGGAAAGTAATCCCGAAGAGAAATAGCGTCTGGAGGAGCTCACCTCAGAAGAGGGCTGGAGGGAGGTCGAAAACGGAGACCCGTGTCCTGGATTCTTCTCAACTCCCTCCCTCACCTCCCTTCCAAGGTGACTGGAGGGTAGTCCGCTGGGCGTGGTGTGGTGATTGTGAAAACCCAAAACAAATGGAGACCAGCCTCGAAAATTCCCTGAGCAGACAAAAACCAATTTAGTCACACAAACAAGTTTAATGCAGCTTATTTTGCCAGATTAGCATGACCTGGGTCCTTTCTTGCTTATGTGTCTGGAAACCATAAGCCAAAACTTAAACTGTTTCCCAAAATTGATACGAGGTAACCGCTAACCAATCCCTATCATTTAAGAAAACTCTAATATTATAACCAACTTCTGTGAAGGATAAACAGTCACTGCCCCCTCATTATATAAGCTGCTTTATCTCAATACACCCCTGAGCCTCCTTCCATATTTGGTTTGAGGGCTCCTGGTTCGTGAACTGTCTCTTTGGTGCACGTACAATAAGCTTTTACTAATTACTGTCTCGGTGATGCATTGGTTTTCTTCTGCTGTGGCTAAACTTTTGACCTGATATGTGCTTACACCTTCTCAGATGAGCTTTGCACCGAGCAGAGGGGCAGAGTCTCCTTTTGAAGTCATTCATCGTGTCATCCTTTAGGAAAGAAGCATCTCTAGGTAGAGAATAAAGAAATAAGTGAAAAGAACCTCAGCTTGGGGAAACCTTGAATCTTTGGGCCATTGTGATGGGAGGAGACCATGAAAGTGCATCCAGGATAAAAGAATGGGAGGGCTGGTTGCTGGACACCTGCCTGTAAACTCAGGCCTCCCTTTTTGGGTCTACATCCTGGCTGCACATAAAATCACTTGGTGGAGGTGGGGTGCTTTAAAAAAAATGATATCACCTCAACAGGCCGGATTGACTTCATGACTATCTGGGGAGTGGCATCTGAGTACTTCTTAATAACTTGCCCCACGTGAGTTTAATACGAAGCTAGGGCTGAGAACCAATGGGTTGCAAGACTGTTCTCTCGGAGAGGCTGTGGATGCATGGAGGATGGGAGCATTTAACAGAGTGCTTAACCATAGCAGGATCAGAGAACTGTCATTTGGGGGAACATTTGTTCTTCCTGCTTTTTCCATGCTTCCTTTCTGAGTGCTTCAGCTGTAGCAGTGGTTTCTAATGTGCAGTCTTCAGACCAGCAGCATACGCATCACCTGGGAGCTTGTTAAAAATGCAAATACTCAAGCCCTACCACGGACCTTCCCAATCAGCAAACCTGCGGATGGGGACTAGTAATTTGTGTTTTAACAAGCCATCTGGGTGTTTCTGGAAACTCGCTAAAACTTAAGAATTACTGGCAGAAAGTAAGAGGTTGCTACAACTCAGCTAGGTTAAGGGGGGGTCAAGAGGAGAATTCATTTCTTCAGGGCTTGACCAGAGTTCACAGGTCGATGAAGCCCAGCGTGAGCTAACAGGTAATGTCAGTGGGACTCTGTGGTGACCTAAATGGGAAAGAAATCCAAAAAATAGGGGATGTATGTATACGTGTAGTTGATTCACTTTGCTGTACAGTAGAAACTAACACAACATTGTAAAGCAACTATATTCCCCCCCCCAAAAAAAATATCAGAGACCAAAGTGAGGGCCCTGGCAGGTAAGAGTCAGTGAATCTACTTGCTTCCTTTCGCATGGAAATATTCTTTCCAATTTGAAATGCTGTGGATCCAGCATGTTTTGATGTTGTACTATTGTTGATATTTCCAACCAAATCTGCTGTATTAAGGAAAAGGTGGGGAATGCGTCAGTAGAAATAGAGAGATCTGCTAAGTGTCGGAGGGAAGGAGGGAGAGAGGGGCAGAGACTGTATTGGAAGTTATAAGACTAATTTTAGTAAACTAGGAAGCTGAATCATTTCACTCGCAGGAGAGTTCCCTGGTTGGTTTTGATGCCACCTACAGCAGTAAACATGGGACAAAACAAGCACTTCATGAAAGTAGCTCTGTACAAACAGCAAGTTTTGCTGATGAGCCCTTGTCATAGTAAATTAAAAGCACTCCCCTGGGATCCATATATTCATCATTATGAATCCACCCACAGCAAATGCAGGCGAATCATGTCCCAGGATGCCATGTACTCTGTGTTGGTGGCTACTCATGTGTGATATTATTTTCCAGGTGATATAAAGGCAGCAAGCTTAATGCGATTCTGTTACCAAGGTTGTTTCTAGCTCTTTAATTTCTAGTTCACAGGAAGGCAACATGATTCAAATAATTTTTTTTTTCATCATTCAGTGGAAACCTGCATTTGAATACAGGTTCCTCTATTTATTGGCTGTGTTACTTAACCTCACAGGATGTCAGGTTTCTCAGTTATAGAAGGGGAATGATAAAAAAAAATACCTATCAGCAAATTTTATACGATGCCATGTTTGCAGCATACCTAGCTCAAGGCATGGTACATACTATGTGCTCAATTCGTGGAAGCTGTTTTCTGTATATTATGTTAGCATCATGTACCCTTTGTATAGTTTGCAGAAGTATTTTATACAGAGATGTAAGTATGTATCCCAGCCCCTGTCAGAACATCAAATCCAAGTGCAGTGTAGTAGCGCGGTGTAGTTCCCTATTGTTGCTGTAACAAATTATAATGCACTTAGAGGTTTAAACAACACAAATATATTATCTTAGAATTCTAGAGGTCAGAAGTCTGGCATGGGTCTTACTTGGCTAAAACTTCCACTTTGAACTTCTAGCCTCCAGAACTATGAGAGAATAAATTTCTGATGTTTAAGCAACCAGGTTTGTGATGATTTGTTATGACAACCCTAGAAAATAAATACAGTCATCTCCTTTGGAATCCTGTTACTTCTGGCTACCCTTCATGAAGTTGGGGTTCTTCCTCAAAAAGAATATGCACTGAATTATGTATTGTATTCTGTTATCTGTATTACGTGCTATAATGCAGCATTCACGGGGGCAGGGATTTTTATCATTATTATTATTATCTGTTTGCTTCTCTTCCCATAGTACCTACAAGAGGACCTGGTGGCTTTTTTTTATGTTTAATAATATAGTCCCTCAGGACACAGCATCATTCAGATTCTTGCAAAAATTCAACTACATTTTTGAAATAGCATAGCATCTTGGTAATTAACTCCTTGTTATAAAACAAGAATGCAAGAACACATGCAAAATTCACCACAAAAAACACTGAAGTTATTTTCTTACAAATCTTGGAACCACACATCTGAATAAACTCTAATACCTCAACACAATTTTGACTGGAGAAACTGTATAACTACCTCACCCTCACGTCTACAAATACTAAGAGGATTTTCATAACGAATTCAGGAGTTAAATAGGAAGAGAAAATTTTTGTTTGGCACTAAATTTGCAGCAGAGTTCAACTTTGTATTGTGTACCTCTAGAAGAATAAAAAGACTTTCAGGGAAACACAGTTCTGTGCGTTAAATCTCCTCATATTCCAGTATGATCACTACCTTAACAAGATGAATAGTTTTTCCAGACACTGAAATGCTGCTTCTGAATGTCCAAATTTAAAAAATTTAATTGCTGAAATATGCCTGGTAGAGTTTATGAGGAAGCCCATGTTTTTCAGCTCAGCATAGGTAAGAAATTTATACTTATCTCTCTCAGGTTTTGCCATAGAGAAGCCTAGATTTCTGCTAATAAGAATGTGGTTAATATAAGTTTTTCGATCCCTCTACTACTGTCCAGATATTTACATAGATACTGAATAACCTAGTTTCATTGTCACTTTAAATATATTGTGTTGGTAACTAGTAGTTGGGGAAATTATTTAATGTTACGCCATTTATAAGTAATAAAAATATAATCTATATCATGGAATACACCTCTCCAAATAGATATAAAAATATAAAACACATTAGGGAGTACTTTTCTCCAACACACATATGAAAAAAAATCTACCCATATTTCACATGTATTATTAAGCACGCCTGTGTATGTGATTGTGATCATGCCTTTCCCTTTTCTTTTTATATATAACATATACTTGATAGCTAGAAGCCAAATACCACTTGCATATCCTAATTCCCTGTTTTCTCTTGAAATAGAAGAGGTTTTTTTTAACCTACTTAAACTCTATTTTCCTTTAAAAACTGCTTATTATAAAGAATATATTTGCAGTATTATTTGCTATTAATACTGCAATGAGTTTGCTATTAATACTGCAATGAATTTTTAATTTATTAGAAAATATATTTTGATTTATTGGAATTTATTGGGAACTCATTTCAAATTTTCTTAAATGAAGAAGAAAATTCCTTGACACAAACAACTGATAATCCCAGGAGCATCTTAATCCAGGCCAAGTTGAAGGCAGAGGCTCAGTGTGTCTCCTGGTCAGGTCCCTCTCCAGGCTTCTGCTCTCGCTTTTCCAGGTGGCTCCATGTGATGGGAAGATGGCTTTTACAGCTCTAAAGCTATATTTTCTCAGGTTTAATTTTAACAGACAAGAAAATGTGTCTCTGAAAAGTCTAAGCATCATTACACTAAATTGTCTCTGATATGGTTACTTGCCCATACTAGTGTGTGTGCCCAGAAAACTTAAATATTTTAATTAGCTAAAGATGAATCACTTACCCAACCTAGAAGTAGAGGGGGTGTCAGCCCTAACCACAAGATGGGGCCTGAAATTTGGGGATGGAGTTGAACCTAGAGGAAAACCAATGCATGTTAAGTAGAAGCCAGGTGAACAGAGGTTAGGGGCCCCTAAACAACGACCATCCACGAGGATTTAGAAGGCAAAATGAGTGTTGAATCTCCAAAAGTATTTAATTTTCTAAGTTTTGCTTTGATAAAATAGAGATTTATGTGTAGATTTTATATCTTCTGATCTCAGGTGACCATGTCATTATTCTAAAAAAAAAAAAAAAAAATTAGGAACTTCTTACCTGTCTTTATCATCTTGGATTTATCACTATTTGGCCTACCACATTGTCATATGTATATGTGGCAATGTCTTGTGTATATGTAGCTCTGCATGTCTGTGTGTATAAAGAGGGGAAAATGTAATATGTGTTTCTGTAGTATGCATATGGCAAACGAAAGGAGTGGGCATATGCTTACGTCAGGAGTGACCCTGTCCATTTTCTACTTGAGATTTATTTTCAGGTGGTATACCAATAAAAATAACTGTATTTCTATGGTGAGGCAAACACTGATTGTACTTTAGGCTTTTGCAATAAAAAGAGATAAAGATTCAGAGCAAAACATTGCCATTCTTAGGTAAATAAGTAATCAACAAGTATTTTGCAGAGGATGGTAACAGAAAACTTCCAAAATAACCATTTGACACAGGCTTGATAATTAAAGAAACTAAACTGTCATTAGCATACACCAAGAATAATCTGAATTCATAGAGAAAGTCCCTAAAATATACAAAGGTACTTTAATTTCAGTGTTGATACATTTGGACAGAGAACAACAGGATCTAAGGATAAAGCAACTTGAAAAGATCATAACGTAACATTTCCTTTAGCTGCACCAACTAAGTAAGTATAACCCCCAGATCCTTCCAGGGGGGTAGTTAGGAGGTTAATTTACGAGATCCCATGACCCTTTCTTTGTGCTTGCCCTACCACTTCCACGGCACACGAACTCTGGCTGAGCAAGTCTCCTCCCTAGACTCACCAGCATTCCTTGAAATTCTATCACCAGCCCAGGGACTTGGGAGACAGTAGACACAGACTGCAGAGTCTCAGAACCTCAGCTTTCTTCCAAGTATCTCTCCCCAAAGCCATGAGACACTTAAAATGATCTCAGAAAAGAAAAGAAAAGAAAATTAGTGGTTTTCAAGGAGCTTGATTTCCCCCAAAAGATAGTAGCAAATGAGTAGCAAATTTGCTTCACCAGTAGCAAATGAGCTCTTGCCCTTCTTCACCTGGTGTGGAATGCTCTTATATCACTCTTCCAGGTAACTATTTCCTTCCATCTTTCTGATCTCAATCTGAATCATCATTTCCCAGGAAGAAGCAATGACATGAATCTACTAATTTGCAGCATTTAACAGTGTCACCATTGTAGATCTCTATGCTGATGATTTGATTTGACTGTAGTTTTCAGGAGGACAGCTGTAATAGTGTGTCTTGCCACCCTTATATCCCCTATCTACACTGTGTCTGTCTGAAACATATAATAGATTGACTATATCAACATTTTTCCAGACTCCTTCTAGTTCTCCCTTTTGTAATGCTAAACATTTGTGTTTTCCTGAGTCTCTTGTAGCTAGAGTTTCAGATTAAGATTTAGATGCTGGAAAAGAGATGCTCTCAAGCGAGGCTTGGATTTGGAGCTGATTTTAGTGAGAAGAGAGGCAACAAGAAGTTACAGAGCTAGCAGGTCCAATGCTATGGGTGAGTTCCTTACCCCCAGCTTGTAGCTAAGGTGGAGTGATCATGGAGGTATGGATGAAACAGGGACATCTGAGCCCCGTATCCTCCTGATACCTTCCTGGGGGAACCCATTCTCTAGTTAGGCTCATTCCATGGTGGCCTACCAGGAGTCTTTCCTGTACGTCCAAAGCAGAGTCTGCTCCCCCAATCCTTTGAAATCATCTGATTCCTTGCATTGTATACTTTTGTTATTTATCTATTTTCTGATCCCTACAACCGAACTCTGAGTGATACAGAATTCAGTAAATGTTTGTTGATTAAATCAATAGACTAATGAAAGTAGGTGCTACCTGGCTTTAAATGAAATTTCTTATACCTATGCTAGATAAGATGAGGTAATTTGAACCTTTTATAAAATCATGTCTTAATGTTATTTTTTTATTCTTTGTAAATTATATGTTACAAACACGTGAAATAAGTAGTGAGATGGATTACAACATTTGAAAGCTCGTGCTCCCTACATCACAGGAAAAAAACTGAAAATCCTTTTAACTCATTTTGAAAAAAAATTCTTCATTTATACTTCTTATACAGCTATTGAAACTAAAAGCAGACTGAAATTGATTTTTTTTCTTAAAATGGATTACCTGCTAATAGGCAAAAAGTGGATAAGACAAATCTAACAAGAAGAAAGAATAAAAGGGACATTTCTCATATGGCACAGGTTAGGCTAATAAGCAGTGACTCATTCAAATACAGACTAGAAAACATTAAAACTCATATAATTATCTGGAGAGAAGGACACATTTGGGTTTTAAAAATCTGTAGATCTGAATTTTTTTTCTTTTTCCTGTATTGTACACAGAGCCAAAGGACATAGTACTAATTATAAGATGCTTGTTAATATGGGTAAAAAAACACTCCAGCTACACCCCACCCCCCCCATCATGCCAAATACGCAGTTTCTTTGGGAGAAACTGAATTAATTCTATCTGGCTTAAGGTAGGATAATTAAGTTCAACTGGCTAAAGGTAAAATTATTCTTGTAATACAGACTCAGCCAGCTAATTATTTCTCCATATGTTACTGCTCCCCTAAACCTGCCTCTCCCTGGCATGGCAGACCTCTCACATTTCACAGCTTGTCCTCCACACTGTCAAGGACATGACACTAAAACAGCCAACAACATGCCTCCAATGCAAAGAGAACCAGATTTTCAAGCACTGGTGTAGCAGATTGGAAAATAAATTTCATTTGTGATATTTATTTAAATTAACTATAAGGTGTATAAAACATCCTTGAAAATAAATAATTAAAAATTACCATTAATAGAAGATATTTACCCCAAATTTACGCACATACACACACACACGCACGCACACACACAGACTTCAGTAATGCCAAATCAGAACCAACCTGAAGCCATTTACAGTTATCACAAAGGGTATTATAAAATATTTTGAGAACGTTGATGTTAACTGGTGGTTTTCCAAATCTTAGAGCACAAAGAAGTCACCTAGCTATTTGTTTTAAAATATATACATTTCTAGTTCCCAAGTCACATGCCTACTAATTCAGAATTTCTATTTTCAGAGAGCACCTTATCTGGGACAGATAGGATTGGGATCTGACGTTAAGAAACACTACTCCAGGAGATCAGAACATCTAATCTCTTTTTAAATTCCTTCTCTTCACCATGTAAATTCTACCAAGTACATGTACTTCATGTACATGAAGTAACATGCTTTCAGAGCAATAGAAAATAGAATGTGAAATATGAATGTTATATGTAATAATTATTTTTGATTGATTTCCTATTCATTTTGCACTAAAACAGAACCACACTCACAAAAGAAAAAAAAAGAAACTGTGTAATAGAAAATTAAATAGAAATTGGTTAAAAAGCAAAGAGATGATTCTTGTTAGTTACTGATGTGTTGATGCTTCCTCTCCTCGATTTTCCTAGAATTTAGAGAGAATTAGAAAGGCTGCCAAATGCTGTGGAGATTTAAATACTATTAAATTGAGCATAATAAAATGATAGGGAAACAGAAAGTGATGGCCAGTAGCAGAGAAATATGAAATGAAAAATCTCTCAAATATGTCAACAACCATATTAAATTTAACTGTGTGGATTAAAAAGAAATAGATCCAGCAAGTGGAAAGAGTACACTAAGCTGTACCAGGAGCCAACAGCTATTTTAATGAAAATAAACTGAAATTCCAAAGAAATATTACATTGTCCTCATGAACCTGAATGAGTGTCTTTATTTAAACCAGTAGCTAAATTTTGGAAAACATAATAGGATCATGAATTTGGGTGATGGAAGAGTCTCAGGTATTTATTCCAAACTCTTCTTTTAAAAATTAAAAAACTGAAGCACAAAGAGTATTACTTCACCAAAATTACTCAAATATTGAGCATGGACCCAGGATAAGAGTTTTATTCTTTCATTCTTTAACCTCTGGTCCTATTTTCCTGTTATATGTGAGGTGAATCACACATTTAGTGGTTACCACTTTCATTGAATAATAATGTGGCATGCTCTCTGGAGCCTCTTTTATAAAGGCACTAGTTCCATTCATGAGGGCTCTGCCCTCAGACCTAATCACTTCCCAAAGGCCCCACCTCCAAATACCATCACATTAGAGATTAGGTTTTAACTTCTGAATTTTGGAGAAACACAAATATTCAGCAGATCTCAATATTTCCAGAAGTCATCTACAGATTCAAAGGAGTTCATATCAAAATCCTTATGGCATTTTTTGCAGAAATGGAAAAGCTCATCCTCACATTGATAAGGAATTTCAATTGGCCCTGAATATCCAAAATGATATTGAAAAAGAAGTTGGAGGACTCCCATTTTCTGATTTTGAAACTTACTACAAAGGTAGGTGAATTCTCTGGCATAATAGTAAACATGTAGACCAATGGAATAGAACTGAGAATCCAGAAAATAAACCCATACATCTATTAACAACTGATTTTCAACAAAGGTGCCAAGACCATTCAATAGGGAAAAAAGTAGTCTTTTCAACAAGTGGTGCTGGGGCAACTGGAAATCCATATGTAAAATAATGAAGTTGGACCCCTATCTTACAACCATATACAAAACTTAACTGAAATTGGATCAATGATCTAAACGTAACAGGTAAAATTATAAAAGTCTTAGGAGAAAACATAGGAGTAAATCATCATAACCTTGGATTTAGCAATGGATTCTTAGAAATGACACCTTAAAAGCATGAACAACAAGAGAAAAAAAGTAAATTGGAATTCATTAAAATTAAAAGCTGTATGCAAAAAAACAAAACAAAACTGCATGCATCAGAAGACATTATCAAACAAGAGAAAAGATAACCTTAAGAGTGGTAGAAAATGTTTGCAAATCATATACCTGAGAAGGGTTTAGTATTCAGAATATACAAAGAACTCTCACAACTCAACAAAAAGGCAAACAACCCTATTTAAAAATGGGCTAAGGGCTTGAATAGACATTTCTCTGAAGAAGATACACAAGTAGCCAAGAAGCACACAGAAAGATTTTCAACACTGTTAGTCACAAGGGAAATGCAAATCAAAACCACGACATGATATACCACTTCACACCCACTAGGGTGGGTAAAATTTTAAAGAGACAAAAACAAAACCAAAAAAGAACAAGTGTTGCTGAGGATAGGAATTCTCATACATTGTGTCATAAAAAAAAAAAAAAATTGTTGTTGGTCTTTCCAAAAGTTGTATATAGAATTACCATATGACCCAGAAATTCTACTCCTAGATATATACTGAAAAGAATTGAAAACTGGTATCCAAATAAATGCATGTACATGCATGTTCATAACAGCTCTGTTCAAAAGAACCAAGAGATGGAAACATCCCAAGTGTCCATTAGCCCATGAATGGATGAACAAATTGTGGTATATCCATACAATCAAATACTATACAGCCAACAAAGGAATAAAGTACAGATGCTTGCTGCAAAGGGCATGAACCTCGAAAACCTTATGTTATGTTAAAGAAGCCAGACACAAAAGGTTACATGTATGATTCCATTCATATGAAATAGCCAGAATAGGTAAATCCATGGAGATGGAAAGCAGATTTGTGGTTGCTGGGGACTTGCGAGAGTTACTGTATAATGCTTAGAGGATTTCCTTTGGGGATGATGAAAATGTTTTGGAATCAGTTAGAGGTGATTGTACACTGTCAATATATTAAATGCCACTAAGTTATTCACTTTAAAATGGTTAATTTCATGTAATGTGATTTCACTTTAAGATAAAGAAAAATAAAGAAAAAAAATAGTGAATGTTTCAGACCTATTAAAGTTATCTGAGTTTCCATTAATCTTATAGTTTTATTTTAATTTGAATTTTAGCTTTAATTTTAAAGAAATATTATAACCATAGTGTTTTGTCATTTTAAATAAGAAGCTAAATATTATTTTTTATCACTGCTTTAAATCAAGCGAATATAAATCAACTGATAGCAGCTATGGGAACTGCCAGTCATTTTGTAATAAAATAGTGGATTATTAGTAGTATGCTAGTCATATCAAATACAAAATGAGATATAATTTCATACCTGAATATCACAACTTATAAAATTTCATGAAGTTCTAATTCTGTAAAATATAAGTGACCTAAAGTGTCAAAATTTGCATCTTCATTTTAACTGGTTATGGGACAAAATGTAATTTATCTGATACACAAGAAGGAGGTTTTAAAAGATGATAAAAGCTTCCATTAACCCTACAGACTTTGTTGCCCTCTAACATTTGCCCTGTAATAGAATAAAAGGGAGACTACAAGAATTAAAGATAAATCAAAATACACAATAAAATTTAAATAATGAAAATCAAAGTATAAACACATACATTTATTAATCTGCCACACATTTATGAGAATGTGCCAACCTCTGTGGACTGAGATTTAATATTCATAATTTTAATTTAAGAAGACATGACAACATTTGGTGTTTTAGTAAGAGAAAGTGAAACTCCACCCAGCAATAATTTATTCCTAGAAATAATGCTTCATACATACAAAATCTTATGTGTGTACCTTTGCTCCAGTAGAGAATCACAAAACAGGAAGAAAACTAATACTCCTATTTTAGAATTAATCTTGTAGAAATCAATTCATCGCGTGTGTGTATGCACATATGTGTATGTGCCTGCACGTGTGTGTGTATTTGAGAAGGGGTGAAAGCAATCATATTATATTAAAGTAAATTCCACCCTATTTTGCAGTATATTGATTTATTTCAGTTCAGTGGGGCACTTTCAGTAGATACCTTCCTTATGACATTAGTAAATGGTACTTAAGCATTTTTCTCTCTGCTAACTTCAGAAATTCTTGGGCAAAAGGACATTGTTCTGCCCAATCCACACAATCCCATTCACCTTTGTTAAAATGTATACGAAATCATGGGTGTGTTTCTAAGTTTCATGAAATAATTTATTTTGAAGAATGTCTTGTGTGTAGCCTAGTGTTTTGATATACACGCCATTCCTCAAAATAAATTATTTTCATTTTTTATAAACAAAATATAACATACTTCACATACAAAAGGGTTAAAATTTTCCATATACCTAAAAGTCTCTACAGTAATAAAAGTTTATACTAAAAACTATATTAAAAGTTGAAATTTCTAATGTATCTCAGAGAGAAAAGCTGGCTAAGAACAGCTAAAGGAAGACATAAAATGATAATATCTAATAACATCAAATTATAATGTTCTGTATTTAAATTATTACTATTTCACAACAGTAAAAGAATAGATAAAATTATTGTTTATTCTTAAATTGTTCAATAATTCTATGAGTAGAAGCAGGCTTTGGAAGAACAATAATGAATGCGGAAAAATTAACAGATCCATAGGTTTGACTGCTACACCACTGAATGCAAATAAAATATTTCTGAAGACAAAGTTGCCAAGCAAAATAAATACAATGCCATTCCTGTTGAAAGAATGGACACTGTCAGTAAATTCATTAGGAATTGACTTTGATTGCCTTTCCATTTTCAGATTAATTCATCATTTTCCTGAAACACATCAATTACCACTCTGTCACATTAACTTTCTGAGAATGACCCATTATGTGACCTGAATGAAGGGAATCAGTTGCCAGAATGACTTAAGAAAACAAGCTTCCAAAGCGCTTCATGAGACCATGTCGACTAGTCCGTGGGGCTTTGCTCAGTCGAATACTGACCACTTTTTCCAATAACATTTCACTCGAAAAAGTATTGTTTGCAATGGGAAATACATATACCGCACATCAACAGAATTAAGGCTTCACAAGCACAAGAACCTGTGCCATACATTGAAGAAAGCAAATCAGCCTTTACAGGATAGGTATCATAATTTTTTAAAAAATCGTTGGGATTTGCAGTTCTACTTTTCTCCATTACAGCAAAATGATGACATATTTTGATAAATATTAGGTTATGTATGTCTGTTTCCTCTTTGGTTATATTGTTATGTTTTATCACTTTATGGTGGTCACAAACCCCACTTTTCATTTCCTTTCCTCTCATTCATCTTTTCTTATCTTATTCTCTGTCCTGAAGTTCAAAGAAGTGAACAAAGGGAGAAACGGGACAAGTAAGAGCTCAGAAAGGGATTAGAATTAGTAAAGTACTTACAGCTGTTTATTTTTATTTTTTTCTTTTCACCAAGCCCTGGAGAAGATGGTCCTTTCTAACACAGTCCTCCAGGTAGGGTTTTCTCACTCTAAAGGGACCAGCAACTTTCAGTGTCTTTAAGGTATTTTACACACAACTCTGTAATTTCTAGATAACCCACAGCAATGCATATTATTCTCATCCATAGAGCTGCAGATGAATTTTGCCTGGTGGCAGTGCAATTTATGTCCTTACCCCTCACGGAAAAAAATCAGTTTTGCATCTATTAACCAAATTCATTTCAGCATTCCTGGTTGTCTCTTGTCTGATACTTAGATACTTCTCTCAATTGGCTATAACATCTTACTGGTTTCTTCAGGAATGAATGGATTAAATAAAATCTTTCACGTGTGTTCATTTTATGCCTGTATGAGATTTATGAGTTTAGCATTTTTTAAATGATTATATTTAATGATTATTAATTGAATAATATGTTAATCTGATTATGTTATATGGAGTGCTATTTTACTAATTTAAAATATTTTATTTTATTATCCTTCATAACATGGAAACTCAAAAAGTAGGAGCTAAAAAAAGTATTAGTAATTTCTTTCCACATTACAGTGTGACATGAACACCCTACTTTAGATATTACCATAATTTTTAATATACTTCAAATTTTTAGTGACATTGATCTTGTGAAAGAAAATGAAGAACATTTTTTAACAAATATTTCAGGTAAATGAATTCAAATTTGCTGACTGCCTGGAATATGTTTTTAAAAATATGAAATATTAATGATCCCAACATATGTGTTTCTGCATATTCATAAGTATAAGTGGATTTTTTTTTAATGTTGTATGGAGATACACAGACTAATGATCAGGCATCACCAGTACACTTACTTATTGGCCATGGAGTCAGAGTTTCAAATGTAGCTCCATTGTTCTCCTTTTAAACCACACACTTTGATTCCTTTATGTTTTCCAAAGCTATTCTCAAGCATCTTTGCCATCATTTAAAATGCAGCTTCATTCTGATAAGAGTATACTCAATACTGCTGCCGAAGGTCCATTATCAGATATCAGTTGTTCTGTCGATTATACTAAAGCCATGGAACAGTGCAACTATTACCCAAAGCAATGACAAACCAAAAGATCCACATGCTGAAGTTGTTCTAGAAAAGTCTGTGGCAGTGGTTTATGCTTTAAAAATAATTTGCTACTACTAGAGTAATAATTTTCCAATCTAGCCATTAAAAATTCAGATATAGTGCTTTTTATTAATTGTAAAAAATTGATGCACAGATAGCCTTAAACATAAGCTATAAAAGCAACTACCAGATGGAGATTTATGTGATGAAATCACTCGTGTGAGAAAGAATCTTTGTCTTTAAATTAATAGTACAATTTAAAATTGAAAGTCATTTTCTTTAAAAATGCATTCCCTATAATACTAAAGCTAAAAACACTATGTAAAAGTCCTCCCCTCCCAAATAAGTAGGATTTATAAAAATTTCATTGAATAATGAGATTGTTAAAACTCAAGAAACTAACAAAATTTATTGATATGGAGATTTCTATGAGCAGCAAGTAGACTTGCATCTGCCACAAATATTTGTTAAATGTGATTAGATGTAAATATAATGTGGTAAGATATCTTACATCTCTTTTAGAGGCCGATGATGAGTGATGTTTACAGTTGTGTCTCTTATATGCCAGCACCTATTTGCCCATCTCACTCATATATAGTACTTTTATGCATTTAGATATCTGGTAATTCTATAGGGTACTTATATGCATACATATACATGTTGCTCCTTTATGGTACTTATGCACATAATTTTATACATATAGATTAGTTTTTATTGAAATGTTAAAACCACAATTTAGCTTTGTGTTATAATGACATCTATACTATTCCCTGGCCTTTGGCATGTTCCATATGCAGCTCTGATTCATTTGACATTTGGGGACATCTGAATCTTGATATTTTGACCTATGGGGATCTCTGTGGCACCAAGGATTTTGACCTGCAGCTGCTCCATGACAAGTAATTATTTTGGTTTAAGTGGTGAGTCTGAATTCTTAATGAAGATTGTAAAAAATTGCTAACACCACTTCCCAGCCATCAAAATGATATACGCTTAGGGAATAGTCTTCTGATTGATGAGCACTCCCACTGAGTTGTTCAGACCTTCCAGAATCTTCCCAGTTTCCAAGGTCTGTTCAGTTCTAGGCCAAAGAACTACACTGGTCCCAAAGAGCCCAGGTCTAAACTTAGGGTGGCCTGTTAACAGGACAAGCAATTGGCATATATACTAGCTCCAAACAGACCCCAATCAGCCCTCATATTTCCTAAATGACACACTTTATGCTATAACAGTTTGATATAACTAGAAAGGTATCAAAGTGGAATAGAGTGAATTACTTCTTCATCTGAGTTCCCATTCCACTTTACTCTTAGCAATCATCACAATGTAATATTGATAACAATTTATGTGTATATTGTTACACATAGATATATTGTGTATATCTCCCCAGACAGACTCTAAGCCCATGCTAGGCAGGGATAAAGATTCATTCATCTTGGGGCTTCCCTGGTGGTGCAGTGGTTAAGAATCTGCCTGCCAATGCAGGGGACATGGGTTCGAACCCTAGTCCGGGAAGATCCCACATGCTGCGGAGCAACTAAGCCTGTGCACCACAACTACTGAGCCTGCACTCTAGAGCCCACAAGCCACAACTACTGAGCCTGCGTGCCACAACTACTGAAGCCCACACACCTAGCGCCCATGGTCTGCAACAAGAGAAGCCACTGCAGCGCACCGCAATGAAGAGTAGCCCCCGCTCGCCGCAACTAGAGAAAGCCTGCGCACAGCAAAGAAGACCCAACGCAGCCAAAAATAAATGAAAAAAAAAAAAAGATTCATTCATCTTTACATCACCAGCATCTAGAGCAGTGACTGACACAGAGTATAATATAAATAAATGCTTGTTCTGTTCAAGTGAACCAAAGGGAAACAGATATTTTGATGACCAAAACTTGTTCCGTAATTGAAACAATTGTGCTTTCACAATTGGCAATCTGCAGAAATTTCTCTACAGATTTATCAGTTGTGTACATGTCAGAACCATACAGCATTACGGTTGGTTTATGAATCCGTATAATAGAAAATTATGATCACTGACTATAACAGTTAACTTTAGATATTTGCATTGCCAAGTCATGAAACACTAATCCAATTTAATCTTGCATTTGCAATAAATCCCTAAAATCACAAAGAATAAGGAAAAGTAATATGGAATTCAATTTTTCTGCCCATTTAGCTATCAGAGCTCATATGAACTACTTACATAACTCAAAAATATGAACTTTTCAAACTCACTTTTAACTCACTGTTAAAGGAATTGAGTGAAAAAAATAGAATTGTGCATTAAGGTACTATAGATACTTTCATGGAAGAAATAGAAACAAGTTGTATATGTTTTGTAGCATATTGACACTAAAACACATAAATTACACCTGCCACTAAGAGAATATTTTAAAAATCTAAAAACCATTTATCAAACAAATCCCAT
This sequence comes from Eubalaena glacialis, assembly GCF_028564815.1. Lineage (NCBI taxonomy): Eukaryota > Metazoa > Chordata > Mammalia > Artiodactyla > Balaenidae > Eubalaena > Eubalaena glacialis. The sequence goes on from NC_083730.1 coordinate 8,974,196, forward strand.
CCATAGCAGTAAATATGTCTGTTGGCTTTAGGACAAAACAATTCCAAAACAACCTAAATTTCCCAAAGTCAAAATTTGAATTTAATTCTGGTTTTAACATTTATGCCATAGACTATAAAGGCTATTTGTAACATGATGTGTTTAATTGACTCAAAAATAATTTTTCTGAGACTAACTAAAAAGAAACCAAATAGGAGTGAACCAGCTACATTTAAATGTGTACGCAGATACTTACCATAGCTACTGACAAATGCTTATTACATAGTTGCCCAAACTAATGGAGAAATATACTCATTGAAAATAAGATCAGTTGCATGGAAAACTGAGACAAAGCTATAACAGGAAACCAAACACACAAACGTTCATCCTTTACTTCATGTTTTTCTTCCTTTTGGAAAAGCTTGAAACTCTCAGATTTGTCATATTCTAACATCTTCATACAAAATTTGTCACACTCGCTTTTCCTATCATGAACAACATTTTATATATATTTTATATTACAATGGGAAAAGATCAAACTATCAGATATGAGATAGTACAAAAGAAAATATTCAGATTTGAGGTATGTGAAAGTTAAAGCAGCATCCACTAGACATCAGGGCAGGAATATACAGAAAGTGAGAACATTTGCTTCCAAAGAGTACCCATACCTTGTTTTTTTCCTGTAGTTCAATTTGTGATTTCTTGAAATCAGGACCTTGAGAGTTTGCAATTAATCTATTTTTCCTATCCAGGAGCTCTTCCATGTCTTTCACCTGGAACTTTAGCCTTCTATTTTCTCTCTCCAGTCCTAGTTTTTCTGTTTCAAGTATCTCCCTCTTGTCCCACTCAGATGTATTTTCAGCTTGCAATCTCTCTAGCTAAACACAGAAAACACAGAAAAGCAACATGTAGCATTTGTAATTGCCAAAAGGCCAGGCACCCAGCAAACAGGCCTCCACTAAGAAAGGTTCATGGATATGTCCACTTACACAATTTTTAAAAAGAAAACTCTATTTGTCTGAAAAGTTGAGGACAACACAAAAGTCCTAAGACCAGATCATGCCCTAGATAAATACACCTGCCTTCTTGGTTATGGCACTATTTCTATAACCAAACAGACCATATTGTCAAATAAACACATTAAGTGAAAAACTGATAATATTTTGTCAATAATCTCCACTCAGTTGATGAACATGTATCAGTTTAGAAGGCACAAAATCATTTCTTGGGCAATTCTGGTTGGATGGATATAGTTCATGTATTCATTTACTCATTCATTCAGTTATTTACTATAGCTTTCAACTTGTAGGCACTGCAAATAAAGACAAGTGAATGTAATAAAATATCATAAATGCCATGATTAAAGTACTATACAATATAGTCAAACTCACCTGAGTGAATGGCCAATTTGATTTTCAGGGAATAGAGGTTGGCAACATGATTAAAATATGAGGTATTTTAAAACTATTTGTTATGGATAAAGATTGAAAATTACTTATTTTTATACTTAGTTTTAAATGGCTTGATGGCAAAGTATTGAATAGTATTATACTATTTTAAAGTAGTTCTCATGACATTTTAAATTCTAAAAGAGAAGTCAACATTAAGAAACTGTTAGACTTCAATAATATCTTTGGAAATTAATTCTGATTAAAAAAGTCTAAAAACTGCTTTTTCATACACATGTAATTGTGCCATTATTGTCGAAAATGTTCTGTTCCCAAATCTAAGTGAGGCTCTAGCTTCTAAAAAACAAGAAATTAAAATTACATTCTTGGCACTAGACCTTGTTTATCAATTAAATATAATAAACTAAGGGATCAAATTTTAGATGATGTGATTTGACATTTGGGATGCCTGTTTGGGATATGAGGTGAAAACAGTATTTCAAAATGCAATTTAGAACATGACATATCTTTAATTATTAAGATTAATGCTTAAACTTTTTGACTAACATCACATCACTTATCAGAATGAAAATAATAAAATTGTAATAAAAGTCACCAACTTAGTGATGAAATATTAATTTTAGGAGAATAAATGTACTCTTGGTCAAGGACAAATATGATGCTATGTCAAGTCTTTGTAAAATTGTAGGCATTTAAAAGAAATTGCTGAAGTCAGTTTTATACCTAATAACAGATAAGAGGTACAAATAGGATTTTAAATAAGTAATAGATGGTTTGAATGAGTAAACTCTAAATTAAAAAAAAAATAATTGAAGAAAGGAATTATATTAACAGTAATAACAACAAAGCTTAAATAATGATGTGTGATTATTTACTATTTGAAGATTTTTAGTGACACACCAATTATCTGATAAATTTAGGTATATAACACATATCAAAAAAAGTAAAGGTTTTGTGAAAATTGGATCATAAATATTATTAGCAATTTTATTTTTGATTTCATTTTTCAAAATTCTTTCTTGTAAGATTATTCTTTTCTAAGAATCATACGAAAATCTACCACCTGAAAAGCCATTCAATTAAATGCAAGTTAAAATGATGAAAGAAAGATCAGGTACTATTTTAAACTTTCAGGGTTTTTTGTAAGCAATTCTAATAACTGATCAAACTGAAATGGAATTCCATTGATTTGCTTCCAATGATCAAGAGAAACATTCTAGAACATTTTAATTCTAACTCTAATATGCTATGAATTTTAACTAATAGTGGGTACTACTCTTAAATGAATTTCAGGTAATACAGGAATTATTGAAAAATATTTTCTAAAATCTTTTAATGTAGAAGTATATTCTAACCAGAGTAAACACTAAAATATTTGTTGATTTAATGACCTCCAATTTTATGAATATTAAACATTGAGAAAAATATATAAATATCCAACTATTCAGCTGTTTAACAGATATTTATTGAGTATCTTTCAGGCACTGGATATACTATTGTCAAAATACAAGTATCTTTCAGGTATTGGATATACTATTGTCAAAATACAAGTATATATATAAGTATAAATTGGGCAGCATCTTGTAAAGGAGAAAAACCCCTGGATGCTATGGGAAAGACCTGCAGTAAATTAGATAATCAGAGGAGGTTATTTGAAGAAACAATATTTAAGCTGAAACCTGAAGTATAAGAAGGCAGAGAGGCAGAATCAAGCTAAGAGTATCTCAATAAAGGGAAGTAGGAAATAGGTTTGAACATTATAAGATCCAAGAGTCCAATCATGAAGTATTAGGAGTTCAGGAGAATAAGTATGAAAACAAGTAGTCACTGATGCTTAAAAGCAAGGGTGAATTTAAGAATCGTTTGAGTTTCTTGTGAAAAAATGTAATATTGTGATTATTCCCAAGGATGAAATATTGGGTCATTTATTTTATTTATATAGGTATATATGTATATATGTATGTGTTTATGTATTTGCTTCCTTCCTTCCTTCCAGTTTTACTGAGATATGATTGACATACAGCACTGTACACATTTAAGGTGTGCAGTGTAACGATTCAGTCATTTCTAAACATATTCATCTATAAGCTCGATCTTCACGAATTGTCACTGCTTGATACTGCTGAAAGGACATAAATAATAGACTGCAGTGAACTCGATAACTAGAATGTAAGTTTTATGAAACCAGAACCGTGTCATTTTGCTCATCAGCCTGGCACCTGACACGTGCTATGTCAGTGCTTCATAAGGACCTGTTGAAGGAAGGAGAAAGTACATACTGGTAGTTTCCAGGAAAAAGCTCCTCTGTGTTTCAGTTACAACAATTGGGCACAAAGTGAAATTAAGATACCATCCTAGAAGAGCCAGTTATTTACTCACCATTACTTAATGCCAGTAGAATTTCTCAGTACATTTACTCTTAACTCTTATTAATGCTGTCATGGCTGCATTGCATTTTGTGATAGGTGAATACAGCGAGGTAAAGAGAGGATTTTCAGTAAAATTACCTAGAATTGAGTCCCAATTCTTTTTATCCTGAGAGCCTCTATTTTTCATTTATAAAATATGGAAAATATTTCCGACAGCTTAGCGTTATGAGGCAGGAATTATTTAGGGAAAATAGTTATTAAACTTTTAAACTCAACACAAATATTTCCTGTCATAAATATGTTTTCTAAAGAACAAAACATACCAACAGCCAATTCAAATAATGACAGGTGAAATACTGTATTATTTTTCATCATGTTTTATCAGAATGACATCTTGTAAATGGACCTTTTCAACGGAGAAAAACCCCAGCAGAATGCACATATGGTGTTCCGCAGGCCAGTGAAGTGCCACCTAAAAACAAGGTGCATGTTCCGGTAATTGATTGCAAATATTCAGAATTTTCATTTCAGACAAGTCAGCTATAAAACCTCATTACAAGCACTGTGATTTTGGAAGTAAGAGGTAAAAAGCAGGAAGCTTGTTATTTCCTAGCAGTAGGAGATGATTACCCTTTTACTGAAGACCTTATATATTCCTGGTAAAGAGCTATATAGGTTATTTCTTACCCTTACAATAATCCTGTAAGTTTGTATGTGCTACACAGGAGGAAACTGGAGTTCTAAGACTAGAAGTACTTCTCAAGGTGGGCAAAGAGTCCAAGCCATGGTTCACCTAAGGTGTCTCTGTGATTCCAGTCGTGAGTTCACTCCACCTACACCATGCTAACAGATAGCCACTGATGTATGCATATCCCCTTGCCATAGCAACCAACACACTCTGAATCCATTGTACTACACTGCAGCAAAGATTTTGTTGATGTTTTTCTTTTGTTGTGATATATTTTGGGGATTTTGATCCTTGCTTCGTTGCAAATTAACTCAGGAGAAGTGATTCTGTAGACTCACATTCAAAAGTCTGGAAACGGAAACCTAAATGCAGTGTGCATATTGCTGATGCCACCCCTCCCCCTCCCCTGGATATTTTAACCCTTCCTCTAACCATGTCATGTAATCACAAATAAGAAGTGGGGACACGTCCTCCTAAATCAGTCTACTTCCCTTCTGTCCACAGTTAACTATAGCTCAGTGATAGCTCACTCCCTCTTTTACCAAAAGTCAACAGAGCAATGACTAATTTTAGTAATAGGTAATGTCATGTGTATTTTAGTTGCTTTAATTTCATTTAAAATCCTTGGAGAATTTCTAAAAGTAAGGAGTCCCAGAACTAATTTGAAACTAAATGTATGCCAAACTTAAATACAGGGAGAGGGATCCACATGCAGAAACAATTACTCTACATACAGACACTAAACCTGAACAGAAATTAACCCAAAATGGATCACGGACCTGAATGTAAAGTACAAAACTATAAAACTCATAGAAGATAGATAGCCTAGGAGAAAATCTAGATGACCTTCGGTTTGGTGATGACTCTTTAGATACATCACCAAAGGCATGATCCATGAATGAAATAATTGATAAGCTAGACTTTATTAAAATTAAAAACTGCTCTAGAAAGACAATGTCAAGAGAAAGAGAAAACAAGCCACAAAGAAAAAATATTTGCAAAATATATCTAATAAAGAACCGTTATCCAAAATACACCAATAACTGTGTAAATTCAACAGTAAGAAAACAAACAACCCAACTAAAAATGGGCCCAAGACTTATGGATAACAGACATCTCACCAAAGAAGATATACAGATATCAAATAAGCATATGAAAAGATGTTCCACATCATATGTCATCAGGAAAATGCAAATTAAAACAATGAGAGGGGTGGAGTCAAGATGGCGGTGTGGGAAGGTGCAGAGTTAGTGTCTCCCCACAACTAGGGTGCCTGCCGGCCACTGGTGGGGGACTCTGATGCCCAAGGAGACGGGAGGGACCCCAAAGTGAACTGGTAGGACGTAGGGGGACTGAGGGGAGAGGAGAAGTGGAGGCCAGACAGGATTGGAGTCCCTGAGGCCAGAGAGATTAGGAGAGGCAGGTGGGAGGGGCCCTTTGGGAGGAACGGGAGAGGAAAGGAGGGCAATTGCCCCGCCCACTTGGGCACGGGAGCCTGCTGAGCTCCCAGGAGAGTCCCTGCCCTCCAAGACCCCCCTGTACCCCCCAGCCTCATTGATCCTGGGGGCATAGGAGGGAGGCCAGGGAGATCAGGAGAGGCAGGTGGGAGGGGTCCTCTCAGACCGGAGGAGCAGGAGAGGAGAGGAGGGCGTTTGCCCCACCCATTCGAGCCCAGGAAGCCTGCTGGGCTCCCAGGTGAGGTCCGCTGCCCTCTGAGAGCAGGGGTGGGAGGCACGCCTGGGCCCCTTCTGTACCTTGAGCCTAAGCCCCACCCCCACAGACCCCAGGGCCTTTTCCAGCCCTGGGGGTCCTAAGCATTGGCTCTGCCCACTGCCCAAACCTTCTACTTGCTTAGGCCCCACTCTCCACAGCCAAGGCCTTTCCCCCCCTTTTTTTTCTTTTTCTTTTCCCTCCTCCTCTTTTATACTATTGTGGTACTGATGTACCTTCCAGTTGTTGATTCATCTATATTTTTATTTTTATATTCTTTCTAACATATCTGTTAGTTTCCTAGTCAAATTTTATATTTTACTTTATTATCGTTCTTTTTTTTTTTTGCTGCACACGTGGCTTGTGGGATTGTGGTTCATGAGCCCAGAGTTGGGCCAAAGCTCCTGTGGTGGGAGTTCTGAGTCCAAACCACTGGAGTAGCAGAGAACCTCAGACCCCAGGGAATATTCACTGGAGTGAGGTCTCATGGAGTTCCTCATCTCAGCACCAAGACCCAGCTCTACCCAATAGCCAACAAACTTCAGTGTTGGAAGTCTCAAGCCAAACAACCAGTAAGAGAGGAACACAATCCCACTCATAAAAAAAAAAAAAAAAAAAAAAAAATGAGATGGCAAAAAATAATGTCACAGATGAAGGAGCAAGGTAAAACCTACAAGACCAAATAAATGAAGAGGAAATAGGCAATCTAACTGAAAAGGAATGCAGAATAATGATAGTAAAGATGATCCAGAATCTCAGAAATAGAATGGAGGCACCGACTGAGAAAATACAAGAAATGTTTAACAAAGTTCTAGAAGAACTAAAGAACAAACAAAGATGAGCAGCACAATAACTGAAATGAAAAACACACAAGAAGGAATCAATAACAGAATAACTGAGGCAGAAGAATGAATCAGTGTGCCGGAAGACAAAATGGTGGAAATAACTGCCGAGGAGCAGAATAAAGAAAAAAGAATGAAAAGAATTGAAGACAATCTCAGAGACCTCTGCGACAACACTAAATGCACTAACATTTGAATTATAGGGGTCCCAGAAGAAGAAGAGAAAAAGAAAGGGTCTGAGAAAATATTTGAAGAGATTATAGTTGAAAACTTCCCTAACATGGGAAAGGAAATAGTTACCCAAGTCCAGGAAGCACAGAGAGTCCCATACAGGATAAACCCTAGGAAAAACACACCAAGACACATATTAATCAAACTAAGAAAAATTAAAGTCAAAGAAAGAATATTAAAAGCAGCAAGGGAAAAACAAAAAATAACATACAAATGAATCCCCATAAGGTTATCAGCTGATTTTTCAGCAGAAACTCTAGGTGCCAGAAAGGAGTGGCAGGATATACTTAAAGTGATGAAAGAGAAAAATCTACAACCAAGATTACTCTACCCAGCAAGGATCTCATTCAGATTCGATGGAGAAGTCAAAAGCTTTTCAGACAAGCAAAAGCTAAGAGAATTCAGCACCACCAAACCAGCTCTGCAACAAATGCCAAAGAAACTTATCTAAGCGGGAAACACAAGAGAAGAAAAAGACCCACAAAAACAAACCCAGAACAATTAAGAAAATGGTAATAGGAACATACATACCGATAATAACCTTGAATGTAAATGGATTAAATGCCCCCACCAAAAGACACAGACTGGCTGAATGGATACAAAAACAAGACCCATATATATGCTGTCTACAAGAGACCCAATTTAGACCTAGGGACACATACAGACTGAAAGTGAAGGGATGGAAAAAGATATTCCAAATAAATGGAAATAAAAAGAAAGCTGGAGTAGCAATACTCATATCAGATAAAATATACTTTAAAATAAAGACTGTTACAATAAAATAAAGACAGTTACAAGAGATAAGGAGGGACACTACATAATGATCAAAGGATCAATCCAAGAAGACATAGCAATTATAAATGTTAATGCACCCAACATAGGGGCACCTCAATACATAAGGCAAATTCTAACAACCATGAAAGGAGAAATCAACAGTAACACATTAATAGTAGGGAACTTTAACACCCCACTTACAACAATAGACAGATCATCCAAACAGAAAATAAATAAGGAAACACAAGCTTTAAATGACACAATAGACCAGATAGATCTAATTGATATTTATAGAAGATTCCACCCAAAAGTGGCAGAATACACTTTCTTCTCAAGTGCACACAGAACATTCTCCAGTATAGATCACATCTTGGGTCACAAATCAAGCCACAGAAAATTTAAGAAAATTGACATCATATCAACCATCTTTTCTGACCACAATGCTATGAGACTGGAAAGCAGTTACAGAAAAAAAACTAAAAAACACAAATATATGGAGGTTAAACAGTGCGCTACTAAATAACTAAGCAATCACTGAAGAAATCAAAGAAGAAATTAAAAAATACATAAAAACAAATGACAACGAAAACACGACGACCCAAAACCTATGGGACGCAGCAAAAGCAGTTCTAAGAGGGAACTTTATAGCAATTCAATCTCACCTCAAGAAACAAGAAAAATCTCAAATAAACAATCTAAACCTACACTTAAAACAACTAGAGAAAGAAGAACAAAGAAAACCCGAAGTCAGTAGAAGGAAAGAAATCATAAAGATCAGAGCAGAAATAAATGAAAGAGAAATGAAGAAAACAATAGCAAAGATCAATAAAACTAAAAGCTGGTTCTTTGAGAAGTTAAACAAAATTGATAAACCCTTAGCCAGACTCATCAAGAAAAAAAGGGAGAAAACTCAAATCAATAGAATTAGAAATGAAAAAGGAGAAATCACAACTGACACTGCAGAAATGCAAAGGATTATAAGAGACTACTGCAAACAACTATATGCCAATAAAATGGACAACCACGAAGAAATGGACAAATTTTTGGAAAGGTACAATTTTCCAAGACTGAACCAGGAAGAATTAGAAAATATAAACAGACCTATCACAAGTAATGAAATTGAAACCGTAATTTAAAATCTTCCAACAAACCAAAGTCCAGGACCAGATGGCTTCACAAGTGAATTCTATCAAACATTTAGACAAGAGCTAACACCTATCCTTTTCAAACTCTTCCAAAAAATTGCAGAGGGAGAAACACTCCCAAATTCATTCTATGAAGCCACAATCACCCTGATACCAAAACCAGAAAAAGATATCACAAAAATAGAAAATTACAGACCAGTATCACTGATGAACATAGATGCAAAAATCCTGAACAAAATACTAGCAAACAGAATCCAACAGCACATTAAAAGGATAATACACCATGATCAAGTGGGATTTATCCTAGGGATGCAAGGATTCTTCAACACGCAAATCAATCAATGGGCTACACCACATTAACAAATTAAGGAATAAAAACCATATGATCATCTCAATAGACACAAAAAAAGGTTTTGACAAAATTCAACATCCATTTATGATAAAAACTCTCCAGAAAGTGGGCATAGAGGGAACTTACTTCAACATAATAAAGGCCATATATGACAAACCCACAGCAAGCATCATACTCAATGGTGAAAAACTGAAAGCATTTCCACTAAGATCAGGAACAAGACAAGGATGTCCACTCTCACCACTATTATTCAACATAGTTTTGGAAGTCCTAGTCACAGCAATCAGAGAAGAAAAAGAAATAAAAGGAATACAAATTGGAAAAGAAGAAGTAAAACTGTCACTCTTTGCCGATGACATGATACTATACATAGAAAATCCTAAAGATGCCACCAGAAAGCTACTAGAACTAATCAATGAATTTAGGAAGGTTGCAGGATACAAAATTAATGCACAGAAATCTCTGGCATTCCTATACACCAACAATGAAAAATCAGAAAGAGAAATTAAGGAAACACTCTCATTTACCACTGCAACAAAAAGAATAAAATACCTAGGAATAAACCTGCCTAAGGAGGTGAAAGACTTGTACTTAGAAAACTATAAAACACTGATGAAAGAAATCAAAGATGACATAAACAGATGGAGAAATATACCATGTTCTTGTATTGGAAGCATCAATATTGTGAAAATGACTAGACTACCCAAAGCAATCTACAGATTTAATGCATTCCCTATCAAACTACCAATGGCATTCTTCACTGAATTAGAACAAAAAATTTTACAATTCATATGGAAACAAAAAAGACCCTGAATAGCCAAAGCAATCTTGAGAAAGAAAAACGGAGCTGGAGGAATTAGGCTCCCTGACTTCAGACTATACTAGAAAGCTACAGTAATCAAGACAGTATGGTACTGGCACAAAACCAGAAATATAGATCAATGGTACAGAATAGAATGTCCAGAGATAAACCCACGTACATATGGGCACCTAATTTATGACAAAGGAGGCAAGGATAAACAGTGGAGAAAAGACAGTCTCTTCAATAGCGGTGCTGGGAAAACTGGACAGCTACATGTAAAAGAATGAAATTAGAACACTCCCTAACACCATACACAAAAATAAACTCCAAATGGATTAAAGACTTAAATGTAAAACCAGACACTATAAAACTCTTAGAGGAAAACAGAGGAAAAACACTCTTTGACATAAACCACAGCAACAACTTTTTTGACCCACCTCCTAGAGTAATAGAAATAAAAACAAAAATAAACTTAATGGGACTTAATTAAACTTAAAAGCTTTTGCACAGCAAAGGAAACCAGAAACAAGTCAAAAAGACAACACTCAGAATGGTAGAAAATATTTGCAAATGAAACAACAGACAAACGATTAATCTCCAAAATATACAAACAGCTCATGGAGCTCAATATCAAAAAAACAAGCAATGCAGCTAAAAAATGGGCAGAAGGCCTAAATAGACATTTCACCATGGAAGAAATACAGGTGGCCAAGAGGCACATGAGAAGATGCTCAACATCACTAATTATTAGAGAAATGGAAATCAAAACTACAATGAGGTATCACCTCACGCCAGTTAGAATGACCATTATCAAAAAATCTAGAAACAATAAATGCTGGAAAGGGTGTGGTGAAAAGGGAACCCTCCTGCACCATTGGTGGTAATGTAAATTGATACAACTACTATGGAAAACAGTATGGAGGTTCCTTAAAAGAATAAAAATAGAACTACCATATGACCCAGCATTCCCACTACAGGGCATATACCCTGAGAAAAGCATAATTTAAAAAGAGACACATACCACAATGTTCATTGCAGCACTATTTACAATAGCCAGGACATGGAACCAACCTAAATGTCCATCAACAGATGAATGGATAAGGAAGATGCGGCACCTATATACAATGGAATATTACTCAGCCATAAAAAGAAACAAAATTGAGTTATTTGTAGTGAGGTGGATGGACCTAGAGTCTGTCATACAGAGTGAAGTAAGTCAGAAAGAGAAAAACAAATACCGTATGCTAACGTGTATATATGGAATCTAAAAAAAGAAAAAAGGTACTGATGAACCTAGTTGCAGGGCAGGAATAAAGAGGTAGACATAGAGAATGGACTTGAGGACATGGGTGGGAGGGCGAAGCTGGGGCGAAGTGAGAGTAGCATCGATATATATCTACTACCAAATGTAAAATAGTTGGCTGGTGGGAAGCAGCAGCATAGCACAGGAAGATCGGCTCGGGGCTTTGCAGTGACATAGAGGGCTGGGATAGGGAGGATTGAGGGACGCTCAAGAGGGAGGGGATATGGGGACCTGCGTATGCATATGGCTGATTCGCTTTGTTGTGCAACAGAAACTAACATAGTATTGTGAAGCAATTATACTCCAATAAAAATCTATTAAAAATTTAAAATTTTAAAAAATTTAAAAACTAAATATTTCCTGTAAAAACTTAAAAAAATAAATAAATAAATAAAAATGAGATACAACTACACAGCTGTTAGAATGGCTGAAATACAGAACACTGACAACACCAAATGCTGGTGAAGATGTGGAGCAACAGGAACTCTCAGTCATTGCTAGTGGGAAGGCAAAATAGCACAGCTGTGTTGAAACAGTTTGGTGGTTTCTTAACAAAACTAAGCATATTCTTACTATGCTATCTAGTAATCGTGCTCCTGGCTATTTACCCAAAGGAGTTGAAAACTTATGTCCACATAAAAACCTGCACACGGATGTTTATGGCAGCTTTGTTCATAATTGCCCAAACTTGAAGCAACCAAGATGTCCTCCAGTAGATGAATGGATACAATGTGGTATGTCCACACAATGGAATATTGTTCAGCACTAAAAGGATATTAACTATCAAGCCATGAAAAGATATGGAAGAAGCTTAAATGCATATTACTAAGTGAAATAAGCCATCTGAAAAGGCTATATTCTGTATGATTCTAACTATATAACATCCTGGAAAAGGCAAAGTTAGAGAGACATTAAAAATATTAGAGGTTGCCAGAAGTTGCAGGGAGGAAAGGGGAAAGGTGAGAGTAGGGAAGGATATATAGGTGGAGCACAGAGGAATTTTAGGGCAGTGAAAATACTCTGTATGATACTATAGTGATAGATACATATCATTATACGTTTGTCCAAATCCATATAATGTACAATACCAATAGTGAACCTTAATGTAAACTATGGACTTTGGGCATTAATGTTGTGTCAATGTAGGTTCATCATTTGTAACAAATGTACCACTTTGTAGGGGATGTTGAAAATGGGAGCGTCTATGGTGGAGGGCATATGGGAAATCTCTGTATCTTCTCCTCAATTTTGTGGTAAACCTAAAACTTCTTTAAAAAATAAAGTTTAAAAAAAATTTAAAGAGAGGGCTTCCCTGGTGGTGCAGTGGTTAAGAATCCGCCTGCCAATGCAGGGGACACAGGTTTGAACCCTGGTCTGGGAAGATCCCACATACCGCGGAGCAACTAAGCCCATGGGCCACAACTACTGAGCTTGAGCTCTAGAGCCCATGAGCCACAACTACTGAGCCTGTGTGCCACAACTACTGAAGCCCATGCTCCTAGAGCCCATGCTCCGCAACAAGAGAAGCCACCGCAATGAGAAGCCCGCGCACCGCAACAAAGAATAGCCCCTGCTCGCCACAACTAGAGAAAGCCCACGCACAGCAACGAAGACCCAATGCAGCCAAAAATAAAATAAAATAAATAAATTTATTTTAAAACATTTAAAGAGAAACTATTTATATTTTGGATACTCATCTTTTCTCAGATATATGTTTTGCAAATATTTCCTCCTAGTTTTTGGCTTATGTTTTAGTTATCTTAGCAGTATATTTCACATAGTAAAAGTTGTAAATTTTAATAAAGTCCAAATTAACTTTTTTTAATAAAAAAGGAGGCCAAAACTTGTATCTCAGATTGAACATGAATCAAAAGCAATGCAAATTTAAAAAGGACAATGCATCTATGTCTAAATGAGTCAGTATATGTTATAGCAAGAGAATGACAAGAGAAATGTATTCATAAAGGCTTTACTGATGCCCTGGTAGAGAACACTTATAAATTTCACAAGTAACCTCTAAATGGTCATTTTGGACCCTTGATTTTGCAACAGCCAGGTAGTCTCAAAAATTCTTAGTGGTATTACAAAATTTCGTAAGCAAATATTTTCCTCATTTCCATGCAGAAGATAATAATTGTCTATATATAGCCTAGTAACTATTAAGATAAAAAATATGAATGAACACATTGCTATTATCCCAAATGATTTTAACTGTTTTATGAGTGTATCCAAAACGGTCAGAGAAAAGCTTTAACATAAAACAAGAACAGTGAAATATGCTTTCCTGCAACTCTCCTGCCAAACTTTTATACGCTACAGTGGATTTCTTATAAACTTAGTAAGGCGTGAACCTTTACAAAAGCAGTACTTACCGAATTTGAGAAGTGAAGCACAACAGAGGTTTTAAAATGTGGATCTTGTTGCAGAGATAATAGGAACCAGAGGTTTATATATGATATATATAATAGGAATTAATTTTGCCACTCACTAACTACAACCTCAAGTGTGCTCTACTACTGGGAAAAACTATGTAAATGTAAAATGCTTAATAAGATCTGCATCAGGAAATTAAGCAAACCGTAAAGGGTAGACCCTCTTTATTCCAGAATCTCTCCTAAAAGTAATTTTAAAAGTAGACGAACTATCTTGGCCCCAGGGATGGTCTTCTCAGAGATTCTGATAGCTCTCAGTGTCTAAATAACATGAAACTGCTGATAACACCTAAAGCAAGGTTTTCCACTCGACTGAGATTATGTTTCATGTTAATCCATGTATTTATTTTTTCTAAAGGATTAACAACCATTTTAATTAGAAGTTATATTGACTAATTGTACTCTGATGGTTCAGATAAAACAGAAAGTTAACTTTCATTATTAACAGTGAGCTGTAAAGAAGAAAAAAGTACACAGTACATGATTTACAGGGGGGAAATAGTAGAAAAGGAGATGGTAGAGTGAATTAAATCTAGAGGATGATGATAAAAATGAAATAGTGCCAAAAGTATTAATGAGAACCCCCTAAATCACCACTTTACATCAAAAATGACTTAGTGTAACAATTTTATGTTTTAATGTTGCTTTTTTAGTATGTTTGGAGGGAAATCTGACAAAAGAGATATATTGATGAATTCTTTCAAAAACGTAGTGAAAGAATAAAAAATTAGTTTGTCTTATTGATTAAGCCAGAATCACACAGTCTTTTAAAGCATTAAACTGAGATTGTTCATTAAAAAGATAAATATTATAATGCAAGTTAATTCCTTCCATTCATCTTTAATCTAAAGTCAGTGCTTTTTACTGGCTACTCTGTTTACCACTGGCTTCCAATGACAACTCTGTTGATAGATCAACTGTCCATATGTGGGTGGCTCTGAGTCTGGGCTCTTACTCTGCTGTTTCTTTGGTCTACCAATCATTACACAAATCATTACACAAATGCTATTCTATTTATAATACATATATATTTATAGATATAATTTTTGCTGGTATATACATATTAATTGGTCTTATATCCAGTGGTGTCTCTAAACTCTTATGAATTATATTTTTTAGATTATTTGGTGTTGTCTAAATAGATAATTGCACCATCTGTGATCATTACAGTTTTGTATCTTTCCAGTTCTTGTAACTTCTTCTTCTTTTGTTGAACTGCCTAGCATCTGATATAGAATGTTCAATAAAAAGTGATACCATGCTTCTAATAGTTCATCATTAAATAAAATATTTGCTCTAAAATTTTGTTACTCTATCAGGTTTAAAAATTCACTTTGATTCTTAGTGCGCTAAAATGTTTTTCCCTATAATCATGAATTGAGTTGTAGCAACTGAAAGCGAACTTGTAGATAACCACATAATTGATTTTTTCTTGTACTCTGTTTAATGTGCTGACATATAATAAGTGATCTAATGTTATAGTATACTTTGCATTCCTGTGACAAATCAAATTTTTTATTCACCATAAGATTAAGACTACTTGTATTTGGTTAGTATTTTTGCCATTATACTTATGTATGAAATTGATTATAACCTTCCTTGCTTATATGACCCTTGCCTAGATGCAGTATAAGGATTAAACTAACACAGTGGGAAGAATTGGGAAGTTTTTCCTCTTTTTTCTCTTTTCTAGAAGATGTTCTATAAAACTGGAGTTATCTACTTTGAATGGTAGAACTTAACCATAAAGCATTATGATGCTGGAGTTTTATTACAAAAAGAGTTTTAATTCACTAATTTTTAATTTACTTTATTTAATGTTATAAACCAATTCAGATGTTCTATTTTTACAAGAGTCATACTGGGTAAGTTATATTTTCTGGCCAATAATTCATCTCATGTAAGATTTTATTTTTATTAGCATCCTCTGCTCTATCTAAAGCTGTGTCCCTTGTTTATTACTAGTGTTTTCTAATTATAGCTCTTAATTAATTCTGCCTGAATTCTTTCTTTTTTCAAAGAACCAACTTCTAGCTTTGCTAACTCTATTATATATATATATATATTTGTATTTTATTAATTCCTAATATTAATTTTCCCTCTTTCTACATCCATTGTTTCTTTTTTTTCTGCTAGAATCTAGCTTGCTAATTTTTTGTCTTTGTTATTGGGTTATTCTGGGTACTTTAAGAAGCAACTATTACCATTGGCATTTTAAATGCAATGAATTTATTACGGGGAATGCATATGAGAGATAATGCAGGGCAGGGGAGTCAGGAAAGGCAGAGAACAGTCAGATTGTGGTCAGGATTGACTCTGAGTAATGGAGAGACAAGGAAAGAAGGAAGGTTGGGTCCAATCATCTCAGACATCAGTGCCTTCCAGGGAAAGGTAGGTGAGACCACAGAGTAGCTTTTGAGTCAAAGTCACTGGTGAGAAGGGTTGCATCTCCCAAAACAAGGAAGCTTGTCTTTGGCTGGGAGTAGTCTATGGCAAGTGCAGTGTCATTGCCTGGATTTCAGAGTACAGCAGCTGGGGTTCTGGGTTAATTACACTCCCTGTAATTGAGATCTGAGAAGCACTATCCCACGGCAGACATAACTGTTTCCTAATACAGTCATTGACGTTATAAGTATCCCTGCGTTTTGCAGCATCCCTCAAGATTTCAGCGTTTTTGTCCTTCAGTCTGAAATTTCATTAAATTTCTTTCTTTAACCTATATTACTTAGATGTCTGTTTTCCAATATCCAAATAAATGAGTTTCTTAAAGTTATCTTCTGTAATCAATGCTATAATAAATGCCCACCTGTGGTCAAAAAATAGTATCCTTTGGGGATCACAGTTTAGAACACAACCACAGACTAAATCTCTCTTTCTCAACACAGCCTCCAAAACTCAAAAATGGAAAGAAATAATATCATCTATTCCATAAATATAATTTAGAGACAGTGTAATAGAAACTTTGATTCACATGCAAGAGGGACAATAAATATCCAAGAGCAGCAGAGCATTCTCTGGAGACCATGTGGGCACAGAGTCAGATGGGAATTGTGCAGAAGAGAGAACACCAATCAGGGTGGACTCCCTGTAAGGGGAGTCACATCACCTACAGAGGGAAGTACTAACAATGGATTTGAGACCTGGAGGAACAGAACTAGTCACTAGTTTCTGGATATTTTTGGCCCTTAAAAACGTTATACTCGGGACTTCCCTGGTGGTCCAGTGGTAAAGAATCCGCCTTGCAATGCAGAGGACGCAGGTTTGATCCCTGGTCAGGGAACTTAGATCCCACATGCTGCGGGGCAATTAAAGCCCGGGTGCCACAACTAGAGCCCATGTGCCACAAACTACAGAGCCCACACGCTCTGGAGCCTGTGCCCCACAACTAGAGAGGAGAAAACCCACACGTCACAACTAGAGAGAAGCCCATGCGCCACAACTAGAGAGAAGCCCATGCACCACAAAGAAGAGCCCGAGTGCCACAACGAAAGATCCCACGTGCTGCAACTGAGACCGGACACAGCCAAAAATAAATAAATAATAAATAAATCTTTTTAAAAAAAGTTATACCCACCAAGCTGTATTAATAGGCACATAGGAAACCAGTGTATTTTGAACACATCAAATATAGTAAAATATAAAACACATCAAATCATTTTCCAAATGAGTATGTTATGCTCAGTTATACCTTCCTCCCATTTTGATTTTTTTTCTTTCAACCTCACAGATGGTTGAAACAGAAGGTGCTCATCTTTTTGATATGTACCTTACCTTCTCCTCATCCATTCAACCAACAGCCCTGTTGAGGGCAACTACCATGAACCAAGCCCTACTGCAGGATGAGGCTAAGATCTCCACCGTCTAAACTGACAGGCCTCTGCTTCACCTTTTATGCCATATTCATATTAACCTGGGATTTCGGTGGAAGAAGAGAGTGTGACTGCTCATTTAGTTTAAAGCACACGTTCCCAGAAGTTCATATGGAAACATGTTTTCTAAGGGAAGCATTTTTAAGGATGGCAATAGGAAAGTTCTAAATCAAATTCCTCTAGCATAAAACAATATTTCTCTTTACTGGAGATTTGAATCCTGATTCAGTGCAACTATACTGTAATAACACTTTTAGCAAAGCAGTTTTGAATTTGAAGCATTGAGAGGAATAATTGATATGATGCCACAAAAATATAAATAGCATATTAATATGAATTTGCTAAGTTCACTCGTTGCCACCATGGAAAGCAGTAAACAGGATCTTGAAAGAATTGTACAGAGCTTATGGGCCAAAGGACCAGGAAAAGTCCCAAATGCATGTGTGTGACCCAAAGAGGACGAGACATAGAGGGCATCACAGTGGAGACCTTAGGTCACCTGAAGACACTGAGGAAACACTAGGTGCCTTGAGGTTGGTTAGTTTTAGGTTGGCACCAAAACATGCAGGGATTTCTGAAGACGTGGGCTGATTCTGAGACAAACCAACATTTAAGAGTTTTGATTAACACAGTTTCTTCTATTACCGCCCACATCCCAATCTTTGGTAGACTGTTTTCTATCCAACAGGAGTTAGTAAGAAATATACAGTTAAAGAAACTAAATCTCAGATTGTAATTAAATCATCAATCTAACTTAGCTAGAAAACTTTTCCAAAGACCTAGTTACCAGGGAAAAGCTATTGCTGTTGAGATACCCGAGCAAAGATGTTTAAATACTTTATTCTACTCCACATAATTTAAAACCCTTTTTGAAAAAATAAAACCTGTTACTCAAGGCACTTAATACTTCCTGGAAAAGTGATCACAAGCTTTCATCCATTATTTGATTTTGTGTTTATCAGTTTTCCGTAACTCCAGGACAAGTGACAGTTTTCGTCTTGGATAATTAGACCATTTAGACTTATATTTGTGTAAATGACCAGGATGCATATCCATGTGTGACAGTTTGATTTTCACTTTTCCCAGAATATTATTTTTCTCTAATGGTTTACTCATATCAAATATCTTTTTATAGATTCTGTTTCCTGAGTTTCATCAATATGAACTCAGAGTGTGCCAGAATGCTTAAATCCATACCACTAACAGACTTCTAAATTAACCTGCTTGCAAGCATCAGTATCCTCTTTCCAAATTATATAACCATTTCGGATACATTCACAGTATTATCAGTAACCTAACTCTCTTTGCTGGAACATGTAAAGTCGATAAGAGGTATGAGATACAAGAGATTTAAATCAATTCAAATCAACACCTATTGTGGCAATCTCAGAAAATTAAATTATTATGGCACCGGATTTCTAGTTATATAACAGCCTTCTCATAAAGAAGATTCTATTTAACTATGTTAGTAAATAAATCTCAGGTACTTAAAATTTTAAATCTAAAATTCCTAACTAGGTCAGCTCCCCCGCCATCATGCACATCTGTTATGTAGCTCCCGTAGAGCTGAAAACATGCAATTAACTGTACAATTTTTGATGAATCCTGTGTCTCTCATTGAGGGCAGTTCTCTGAGGACAGGCCCATTTCTACTTTGGACACCACTGAATTACTAGATCCTAGCACAGTAGGTACTATAAAATATTTGCAGAACTAAAAATTGAATTTGTAATTTAAGAAAACACGTTGAAAACATTTTCTCTTTTTAAACAGAGAACAAAACATTTTTCTGCCCTCTGTATTTTCCCCCACCTTACCCGAAATAAAAAACCTGGTAATGAATTGCTCCCTACTAGACTGTGTTACTCTTCTAGTAATCAAAATATTCCCCCCATATCAGCATAATTCTATAGTTGCATAAGAGCGAAAGGAGGAATTTTTTGCTTTACTGTCAATATCCCAGTATTTAAAAAAGACTTCTCAATATATTCTCCTACTCAACAGAAATGCTCTAAATCTTTTACAGGTCAGAGCATTCTTTTTATTACATTTATTTCCTGGCAATACTGTGGTCTCTAGCTTTCTCATCTGCTACTCCCTTTATCATTTACAGTCCTTACCTCTACCTTTCCCCTTTATGTGGGTTAGATGCTGTTCATCATTCACATCTCACCCTCGACATCTTTTCTATGAACTCACATAGATCCCTACACATTACCCATCAAAGTACATAACACACTGTGTTTAACTGCTTGGTTTGTTTGTTTGTTTTCCACTGTGGCTATCACTCTATCAACTCCTCAGTGCTTAATTCCAGTACCAAGGACTCTGTAGATGGTTGACTCTGTAGAAGTGTTTGTTGAATAAATGATTGACAATGAATGAATAAGCATACAAATTACTTATTTTGTTGCCTTGCTTTGTTTTTCACTTCACTATCATTTTGCCTATGCAGAGAGAATCCAGTTGGTACACACATGGAGGAAAGTTCCCTTAAACCTCAACAATGATACAATTTCTGGGTGTGAAAAAATTTTGTTACAAAATGTTTATGTTTTATCTTGCATAAGCAAAATAAAGAGGACTACTTATATAATCACAAGTTAAATTTAACATGTTACCCATCTGGGTCTTTTTTCCTTAATTGGGAAGCAGCATTTTAAAAGTAAATAAATAGAGACGTTCTGAAAGAGAGAAAAAATGAATATACTTTGTTCCTTCAATTTATATCATATTGCAGTCAGGATTAGGAAGAAAAAGAAATCATTTAAAGAGCATTCTCTCATATTATGTGGAAAGATTTTAATCCTAATGAAGTATCAAAGACAATGAGTGTCAACGGCATGGGGATGGGGACACATCTAGAGCTGGAAGAGCCCATTGTGGGTAATTCGCTAACGTGAGGAAGAGAATCTGTGAAATGAAGGACTAGACTGTACCTTCTAGGTTCTTTCCTGCTCAAGACTTTCATGGTCTTTGTCCATATAATCATTAAAGACTTGCCTTAACTGTCAATGTGTGAAGAGATATATGCAAGACACTTGGTGATTCAGGAATGGGAAAATGTATTCTACTCCTTTGGAAGATTTACAGACTAATTTTGGAGCTAGATTATTCACATTAAAAGATGCATTTCCCCCTGTCAAACATTTATTGGAAACCTATTTGGCACCAGAAACTGTGCTCAGTGCAGTTGCTGTAAGACAGTACCCTTAAACTCCAAAAAGCTTACAGTTGAGGAGAGGAAGAACACACATATATAGAAGTATTCTGAAGTTTTCTATGGGATATCACAGAATTATCTACAATGTTACTAATATCTAAAAATCTGGATTGTCATTCCAATATAGGATGTACTAAATGAAATTTGAATGACAAGGGAGAAAACATGTATTTCTTGCATACCTACTACATACACATAATGTATAATTTTTAGTACTTTCCATATATGGATGAATTAATCCTTTAGATGAGTTGTTACTGAAATACTATTTTGCAGATAATCAAACAGACTTAGAAAATCCATGTAGTTAGTAGGAAGTCAGACAGCAAGTCAGTGCCAGGTTAAGAACTTGGACCCAGGTCTCTCGGATCCCAAAAATGGAAATAAAATGAGGGATACATATTTTCAGAGGAGTATGTAGAAAGGGTGGAACTTGTCATACATATTGAGAGAAGATTGGGATTTTTTAATTGAATTTTTATTTTGAGATAATTGTACATTCTTAAGCAGCTGTAAGAAATGATCAAAATAAATCCCATGTGTACTTTATCTGGCTTTCCCTAATGATAACATCTTGTAACTCTATAGTACAGTATAATAACTAGATGTCAACTATAACATAGTCAAAATACAGACCATTTCCATCACAAGGATGCATTATGTTGCCATTTAATAGCCACACACACTCCCTTCCCATCATGCCTTCATCCCCGGCAACCACTAATATTCTCTCCATTTCTAAAGTTTTGTCATTTCAATACTGTAATATAAATGGAATCATGGGCTATATTGTCTTTTGAGATTGATATTTTTCATTCAACGTGCTTCTCCACAGATGCACCCAGATTGCTGCATAGATCAAGAATTCATTCTGTTTTATTGCTGAGGAGTTTATCCCAAGGTATAGCTGTAATGGCTTTTAATTATTTACCCATTGAAGGTATCATTGTTGTATCCAAGTTTTGGCATTTATAAACAAAACTACTTTAAAGATTCATGTATAAGTTTTGTGTGGATATAAGTTTTCATTTCTTTGAGAGAAATGCGCAGGAGTACAATTTCCTGGTCACATGATAGTTGTTATTTGGGAACACACCAAACTGTTTCCCAATGTGATTGTTATCATTTACATCTCCTGTAGTGAGTTGGGTGATCGAGTAGCTCTGCATTCTCACCAGCATTGCTGTTGTCACTAATTTTTATTTTAGCCATTCTGATAAATATGTAGTTTTATCTCACTGTGGTTTTAATTTGCACTTCCTTGATGACTAATGTGTTGACACCTTTTCATGTGCTTATTTACTTGAGACAAATTATCTTGGTTTTCTTTCATCTGAGAATGTCCTAAAAGGTATTTTCACTGGATATAGCATTTTGAGTTGACAATTCTTTTAGAACTTGGACAAAAGTGTGCCACTTCTTTCTGGTCTCCATGGTTTCTGATGAAATTTTCACTGTCATTTGGATTTTTTTTTCCCTGTAGGTCAGGTGTAATTTCCTTCTTGGTGCTGTCAAGATGATTATTTCTTAGTTCTCCATAAGTTTGACTAAGTATCTGGATGTGGATATATTTGAGGTTATGCTGATTGGGGTTTACTAAGCATCTTGACTATAGATTTGACCCTTTTCCTAAATTTGGAAAATTTTCACTCTATTTCTTTGAGTAATATTCGACCCCTCATAATTTCTCCTCTCAAACTGGCCTCCAGTGACATAAGTGTTTGATCTTTGTTAGCATCCCACAGGCCCCTACCTCAATCCCTGTTAGCAAAGGCTTTGTTTTCTTTCAGACTATTTTCTTTTTGTCATTCGGACTGGGTAATTTCTATTGCTCTGTCTTCAAGTTCACTGATTCTTTCTTCTGTCCCTTCCATTCATAATTTTTAAAAATTTTGGTTATTGTGTTTTTCCTTTCTAACTTTTCCATTTGTTTCTTCTTTGTATTTTCTATTTCTCTGCTGAGACTTTCTATTTATTTACTGAGGATTTCTATTTTTTTCATTTGTTTCAAGCATGGTCATGATTGCTGATTAAAGCATTTTTATGATGGCCACTTTAAAATTCTCGCCAAGAAATGGAAACATCTCTGTCTTTGCAGTGTTGGCATTTGTTGATTGTCTTCTTTCATTCATTCTGAGATATTTTGGTTCTTGATATGATGAGTAATATTCAATTGTGTCCTGGACATTTTGGGTATTATCTTATGAGACTCTGGTTCTCATCTAAACATTCTGTGTTAGACAGGTTCCTCTGATGCACCATTCTGGAAGGTAAAGCAGCAGCATGGACTCATTACTTCCAGGTGAAGGTAGAAGTCCAGGCCCCACCAAACCTCCATTGGTACCCGACTGGGGATTCTCCTAGTTACTGCTGGATGGGGATGGGTGCTCCAGCTATCCACTAGACCTCTGTAGCTGGGAGAGGGTGGAGGTGAAAGTACAGGCCCCCTACATGGTTTTCACTGACACCACAAGCTCTGGGGGTCTCACTGCTGCCCAGAAGGGATGAAACCCTGGTTCCAGCTCAGCCTTCTATGCCAACACTCCAGAAGGAAGGATTGGGCAACTTTCTACTGTCTTGTGAGGGTGGAAGTGTAGGCTCCCTATTCATCTTTACTAACAGGAGTTGAGTGTGGCACCACTGTTTTCTGTACTATTTGGTGGATTAGAACAATTATTGTCTAGTGGTTTCCTGTCTTGCTAAGCTGACCATTCCCTAGTCCTTTAACTAGAGCAAGCAGACTTCGGTTGCATTTTGTTTTTGGTTTTGTTTTTATCTGTGCCTGTTGTTATTTCCAGGCTGCTAGCTTCTTCAGCTCCAATTCTGGCATATATACAGAGAAAAGAAAATCCAGGAAACTCCTCCATGTAATTTCTTAGGTCCCAAGATACATAGCTAAATGCCTTTTCTCTTCAACTTTGAGTCCTTTATGTTTGCTTTACATATAATGTTCAGAGCTTTTATTTGATTTATTGAATTAAGTAGGGAAAAGTATGTCTACTTAATCTTTCCAAAGTGGAATAGGAATAGGATATAAATGTGTGAATAGGTGAGAAGAGAAAAGAACAAACCACAGAAAAGAAATACGAAATCAAAATTCCCCAAAATTTGAAACTGAAATGTAAGTGATATGTTTTTGGAATAATACAAGATAAACTAATTATTTTCCCTTGGAAAATGTTTATCCCAAAAAGTTTGGCCTAAAAAAAGTAATGTGAGTGTTTCCTGATTATGAGTTTGCTTTCAAACAGCAGCCAGGTTGTAGAAAAAGGTAACAATTTCTTCACTCAGAATGCCAGTTCATTTCCATTCTAAATAAACTCTCATTTCTAGTTCAAGGGGTCTTGATCTTAAATGTGGAGAAAAGATCAAATGCATCCGTTACGCATATGCATATATGCATATGTTAAGATATATTCATTTACCAAGTGACTTCCTGCTCAGAGAATTCACCTCATCACACATTGTCCAGAAGAGTCAATTATTTAAATACTCTGGGGCCTTTTTATCAAGACTGCATTTTGAATTTCTTTGACCAATCAGATTTCCAAAATGGGAAGATCATCATCAAACTATTTCTGAAAGAGACTGGGCAGATTAAGAGATAAGTAAAGCCCACTCCTCAAGTGCAAACAATACTATTAGCAAATTGGTGGGTGTTAGTAACAGTTTTAAAAAGATGCCCATGACATATGGGGATCATCAATGGTTAGAAAATCATGATGTTTGATATGAATATACTATTTTTTAATTCCAACAATTAAAATCTATTGTATTTCCAGAGTTGTTGCTTCAGTAAACCCACAGAATGAGGACAGACTGGGGTAGCAATGTCAGATACTGACTGCTGGTAACATGTGGCTTCAGGATGTAACTCATGGGCTGGTGGCCTTTGGTAAGATCCTAACCTGCTGAACAATCTGACCTGAGTGTGTGCCTCTGAGAAATTGGAACTAAATAAGAACATAGGTAAAAGATTATCTATATAACATTTGATGTACCCTTGAGCACAACGTTTGTTGTACCCTTGATCAAGGTAAGTTTTCTAAGATTCTTTCCATTAAAAGTAGCTAAGAATACACAGATCATAAGAGTGTTAAAATATTAAATAAGATTTTATATTTCAATGGCTCAGCAATATATGTGTGATGTACACAGTAAGTTCTCAGTAATTGGTAGCTATTATAATAAACCTTATACCAATAAAAATGAGCAAACAACTAGAAGTGTATGTTTAGATCAATAAAATACAAATTAAAATGATCTTTTTGGCCTATCAGCTAGGAAAATTTAAAAAACAATAATATATACTATTGGCTATAGAATGAGCATGTTTATACATTGCAGGTGAGTGAGAATGTAAATTGATATAATTTTTCTAATGGACAATCTGGCAGTGTGTATAAAATACTGAAAAAATAAACATTCTCTTGAAAAAGCCATACCATTTCTAGGAATTTACCCTAAGCCATTTTTAAATGTTTAAAGATGCACGTGGACATGCATGTTTACTGCAATATTGATTATATATGTAACAATAAAACTAAACAGATTTTTAAAAATAGATTATATTTTAATTAAATTATGGTATAATCACCCAATGACTTTTATGCAAACATAAAAAGTTATGATATGATTTTAAGACCTAAACATAACCAGTATAAAAAACAAAACAATGACAACAGACTGGTTATGTCTTCTTTTCCAAAGAAAGGAGGTAGCTTCTATCCTAATTTAAAATTTAAATGAACACATAGACTCATATATACAACACACGCACACAAGCTCACTGTTTCTATAAGAATTTGTCCCAATATTTGTTTTCTTTTGAACAAAGCCTTCTTTCTGAAATTTAATTCAATCGAATATAACATTCAAGTGCACAGAGTAAAAGACATAGGCAATTCATGTCTACATTTGCTTTCAGCATTAAGTGCTTCACTCAGAATTTCAAAATAGCAAAAATTATATATCATGGTGCTTGAATATCTTATGGAAAAGTGCCTTTAGGTGGGCAAAATGTTTGTATCTTAATTTAAGATACATAATTGAGCTCTATAGATGTGAAATAGCTTACTCAAATGAGTCTCAGAACTTTCTACTACACCAAACTAAAAAAGTTGTATATCAGAGATCCTATATTGCTATGGCTCCCAATGTATCCCGCAAATGATGATCTAAGACAATGCCGTCAACTTTTGAGGAGAGTATTAACAACCATATGTGCCTTCCTCTGCATTTGTCTCTAAGTCCTAAATAAGCTTGTACATGACATAGTGTGCGATGCTTAATCAAAGATGCTTCTCAGATCTCAGGGCCAAGGAACACTGGTACCTATCCTGCTGGTTTGGTTCATCTTAGAAAACAAAAGATATATGAGCCATCATTTTTTCCCCTTTGACTTCACTGTTAGGAAGCGATGTTT
Source organism: Eubalaena glacialis (assembly GCF_028564815.1). NCBI lineage: Eukaryota > Metazoa > Chordata > Mammalia > Artiodactyla > Balaenidae > Eubalaena > Eubalaena glacialis. The sequence goes on from NC_083730.1 coordinate 9,000,752, forward strand.
TCAACAGTTCAGTCTTTCTCATCACGGATGTCTCTATATATCCTCCTTCACCCCAACACCCCTTACATGACTCATAGAAGAGGTGACAAGGGAAGAGCTAATCTCAGGAAGGGCAAATTCTCCTGAATATCTTAGCTAATTCCCAACAGTAAAGCACTCTGCCTCTGACAATTTTTCCCCTGCAATACGTAATCTTTTCAAAAATCCTGTGTGATAACTAGTATTACTCTTACTTCCCTTATGACAATTTGTAAACTGAGATTCAGAGAGGCTTAAGGAGTTGACCAGAATAAAGTAATCAGTAAGTGATGGAGCCACTTTTATTCTGAAATCTATGCATTTTCCATTGCACTATGTTCATCTGATATAAAACATACTGAGGTGTGAATTCATTCTTTACAGAATTTTATAAGGAAGAAACCCTCTAGCACAAATTACTTTCCTCCCTACCTATATTTTTCACTAACTTAATTCCATTTCCTGAATTGTTCTTACACATTTGTATCTAAGACATCTTCCAGAATTACCTGCTACATAATAAATAATTTATGATTTCCCACTTTTAATGCACTAATGTTCTATAAAGTACAAATAATTCAATCTCCCCTCCTATCTCTAAGGATGATAATTCCTCCTTTACCAACAAGACAAAGAAAACAGAGTGTACAATCTGTGAAAATTAATTTGTCGTTGGTGGTGGTGGTGGGAGCGGAAACTAGATGTTTCCACCATTTTACTCGGCACACCTAAGAAATGAATTAACTATAACCAAAGTGAAGTAATTCTGCCTACTGCTAATTGCCAACAGCCATGTGAATTCAACCAGGAACTACATGTAACAAATTTTGAATGCCATTATTCCTGATAATATCTTAACACATGAGATCCAGCAGCTGATCAAACTTTTAGTAAGTATTTATTTACAGTAAGATGTATCAGCTATAAGGTGGGTTTTTTTTTTTTCAGGCAAGGCTTTATTGGGGCTCCTGCTGCAGCAGGGGGGAACAAGAACAAACAGGTTCTCTTTCTTGCTCGCTTCCTGAGTGGGGGGCGAACTTGTTCCTTATATGGGGTGAGGGTAGGGGTGTGTCCAGGTGGTTTTTTAGTCAATTTGTCTTTATAACATTCAGACATTCAGATACAGTGTTGGGCCAATATCATTTCACAGCATTTTAGATCACATGTACACTGATACTTTATTTTTGATGTTCAGCAGCATTTTTTTAATAAAATAACCAAAGACTCCTCAGTTATACTTCCTAGGACATTATATCATTTAATAACCTTCAGATATGTTTTAGCATATTACTCTTTATGCAGTAACTTACCTCTGCTCTTAACTCATAGATCACTCTGTCACTGCTATTTTGAGATTTCGATCCTTCCTTTATATCTCCTGATATTTCTTCCATTTTATTTTTATGTTGACCATGAAGAATGTCAAACTGAAAAAAGAAAGTTAAAGTCATAATCACAAGATATTACAAAGGCTGGTTCCAGGATAATTCACATTAGTCTTCCACTTTGCTTTCAGTTTTGTTTTTTTTTTCTATGTATAACCTGGTAGGTTTTGTTGTTGCTATTATAAATATTGTAGTTGAACCATGTATTTCTTTACACTTGTAGTTGAAAACTCCTATGTTGTTGGAAAACAAATCAGCAAATCTCCATTAATCTAAATTCACAAGTTGAAAATTGGACAAAGCTTAGTTACCTCCACAGATTCTTAATAATTGACTAATTGGATTCTAAACTAATCCAATTAATTCTGATCTTTCAGTCTTGAATATTAGTCCCATAGTACTCTTTGTAATCCTACTTATGTATATTTTCTATGAAGTATAAATAGTGTATAGATTGTAACAGAGACAAATTTGGGCAATGGAAAAAATACATCTGTATAATGCTCAAGCTAGTAAAATGTATGTAGAACATCTATAAAAGAGGCAAATAAATTTCTATAGAAAACTACTGCAGGAAAACAGTATAAGTAATCTCTGGCACATCCGGACAATGGAACATGGTTCAGCACTAAAAAACAAACAAAAAAAGCGCTATTAAACCATGAAAAGACATGGAGGAAACATCAAGGCATATTTTTAAGTGAAAGAAGCCAATCTGAAAAGGCTCCATACTGTATGATTCCAACTATATGACATTCTAGAAAAGGCAAAACTATGTCATCAATAAAAAGATCAGTGGTTTCCAGGGCTTGGAGGAGGAAGGGATGACTTGGTGGAGCACAGAGGTTTTCAGGGCAGTAAAATTATTCTGTGTGATACTCTAATGATGGATGCATGTCCTTATACATTTGTCTAAACCAGTAATGTACAACACCAAGAGTGCACCTTAGGTAAACTATGGACTTTGGGTGATTATAATGTATCGTGTAGGTTTATCAATTGTAGTAAATGTACCACTGTGGTGAAGGACCTTGGTAATGGGGGAAGCTACCTATGAGTGTGTGTGGGGGGGTGCATATGGGAGATCTATGTACCTTCCATTCAATTTTGCAGTGAACCTAAAACGTAAGTCTATAAGAAGAAACATAGGAATGAGAAAAATCCTAGAAATGCAAACAATGATTTTTCCCCATAGCTGTTCTTATAATTAGAAGTTTTCAGCAGAATCATGAAATTTGATATATATATAATATGTAGATATATACACATAGGCTATTTTGTTTTATTAACATGTTTTTCCTATACTATGTAGGTTTCCAGAATTAAAATTACATAATTTGTATGTAATCCAACAATAAATTAGAATATAAAAGCTATCATTATACCACTTATTTAAAATTTTAAAATAATCTTACTCATGTTATTATTGTTAATAGTAATATTAAGCATGTACTAGTCTCTAGAAACTGGACTTGATATATATTTCCTTACTTAATGCTAACAGTAATCCTCTGCATTAGGTATTATTATTATTACCCCCTACCTTAAAGAAAAATAAAACATATTCTTACTAGGCTTAAGTAACATTCCCAAATTCACAAAGCTAATAACTGGGGGAAGCAAATTTGAGAACATTCTTGCCAAATTCATTACCTGAGTTCTTAAACCAATGCATAAACCAATACTGCATTTATAGTTGTAAAGCTAAATGTCATAATAATTTTCTGAAAGGCAATAAGCTTATAGAAATAAATAACAGAGGGAGCATAACAGAAGATACTATCATGCCAACATACTACAAATGGACCATGGTGGAGGGAGGGGCTGATTTGCCAACTGCACAGAGGCTTCATGTTCAGAATTGGTAATGTGGAAAACGCACCACGAAAGTCAAGAGTGAAACAGGACATTATGCCACAAAGTCCACTGGAAGGTTGTCTATGCATGTTTCACTCCACTTTCATGTCAGTTAAATAGAGAGTGTGGCATTAATCTCTGGCCAAAAGAAAAGAAAAGTCATTTTGCTAAAAAAAAGAATAACAAATTGCAAGCAACAGGTTTTGGGTTGCGTCCACCAAAAAAAAAATTTAACTCATTGTGGTAATTGAGTGCCCCTAGCTTAACTTCTGAAATCTTGGTCATTACTTCTCAGGGAACTAGATCAATCATAAACCCTCCCATTGTCAACAGAACTTTCAATAAACCACTCAAAGGAGAGAAGAAGCAGGAAAATACACTTTCATACGCAACAGTAGAGGGAATCCATATCAATTACCTAAAATAATTCTATTTTCATTCATCATTGTGAGCAGAAAATCAAGGATCTCTGGACATAGGAAGACCCCCAAGGCTATGAAAAAATACGACCAAGATTAAGAAACAGAATGTCTGATAGAAAACAAACAAAACAGAAAAATGGTACAATTTAAGATATGAAAGAGAATGATTTTTAAAAAAAATCTAATCACGATCTTCAGGAAAAAATGAATATATATTGCATTCATAAATTAAGGACAAAGCAATTTCAAAAATTTAAAGAACAATAATAGGATATTTTAAAAATATGTCTAGCCGTCCTTCCTTCAGAAAAAATTTACTAGAAAAGTTAGAAGACAGAGTTGAATGTTGGAGTGTACCCGTTCTCTTGACGCATTTACTCCTTTGGACAGCTCATGTGCACCCATGGCACTGCATACCAGTCAAAATGCTGACAACCTTCAAATGCCTCATTCCATCCTGAAGGTCTCCCCTCAACTTCTGACCCACACACCCAACTTCCTACTTATCACTTCTATAGACTTTCAAAGCTTAACACTCTGAAAAGACTAAGTACTTCTCCTTCAAATGTTTCTCTGCTAGTCTTTGCCATCTCAACAAATATCACCTCCATCCTTCCCTTTGATCAGGCCAAAAATATTGGACTTATGATTAACTTTTTTCTTTCTTTGATATGCCACATTCAGACTAAAAACAAATCAATTGAACTTAGCCTTCAAATTATTTAATAAATCATCCACTTTCTACCTTCACCACTACTGCCCTGATCAACCACCAAAATCTCAGTTATTTTAATAACTGCCACACTCTCTGCTTCTCCTCATGGATCTATAGTCCCTTTCTCAAAACAGCCATCAAAAAAAGCTTTTTAGGGACTTCGCTGGTGGCACGGTGGTTAAGCATCCGCCTGCCATTGCAAGGGACACGGGTTCGAGCCCTGGTCCGGGAAGATCCCACATGGCCGTGGAGCAACTAAGCCTGCGCACCACAACTACTGATCCTGCGCTCTAGAGCCCGCGAGCCACAACTACTGAAGCCCACATGCCACAACTACTGAAGCCCGCGTGCCTAGAGCCCGTGTTCCACAATAATAGAAGCCACCGCAATGAGAAGCCCGTGCACCGCAACAAAGAGTAGCCCCCGCTCGCTGCAACTAGAGAAAGCCCGCGTGCAGCAACGAAGACCCAACGCAGCCAAATATAAATAAATAAATAAATAAATAAATAAATTTCTAAAATTAAAAAAAAAAAGCTTTTAAAAAAGTAAATCAAATCATGTAACTCCACTGCTCAGATCTTTCCAGAGGCTTCCCAATCCATTCAGAGTATAAGTCAAAGTCCTTATCAGCTGCTTGGTCCTATAACCCTCAGTCCTGGTCTCCTATTCTTATCCCTTATTCTAAGCCAGCCCCTCTAACCTCACAGTTCCTATACACTCCAGACAGGCAAGAGCAAAAAAGAAAATAATAACAGTAAATGAAATATTGAACAGCTAAAGCAATTAAAACAATATAACAGAAAAAAATTGATTAACAAATTAATGAAACAACTATACTCCCTCCTATTAAAAAACTGAGTTATTTTGATCATTTAAAAATTATTTTTTGAACTCAAAATCACTTTAATTTTGCCACTTACCTCTTCAACTTTAGGTTTAGATTAATGGAGTTGTAACTAAAAATCTATTTAGCAAATGAAAAGTTGAAAGCCACGGATGGGGAGATGGTAAGGATTATTAATTTAGCAGAATTATGAATGTTATCCACAAATGATATATCACATTAGTTAAATTGAAAATGACAGAAATAGAAGGTATCTGATGAAGTGAATGAGTCAGAATTAGAAAGCATTTTCCAAGTTTATGTCCCTTTATTTAAAATTCTGTTAAGTATAGTCTCTTGCAATAGTTTTTTTTTTTTTGAAATTGCATTACAGTATAATTCCAAAATTCCTCATTAAAATTCCTCTTTTCATACTGCAGTATTTGTGAAAGATTAAACCAGGCAACTTATCATATCTCTGACTTCAGAAATATCTGCCATAATTTGCTTCTGGAAAATTAGCAACATTACACATAAATATTTACTCTAATACATTTAGATTTAGCATAGAGTGGAAAAATCTTTCAGGAGACAATGTCTAGAAAATAAAAATATTGTGTAACATAAATAAAAATATTTTCTTATTTAATCATATAATATAGGAGAAGGAAAATGCATTCAACATTCAATTAATCACCAAGCATCATGATTTCTTTCACTTGTATATTTCTCAACTCTCCACATCTCTCCACATCCCCCACCAAGCTTAGGGCATCTGATTATTTCTTTCCGGATTACCATGTTAGACTCACAACAGTTTCATCATCACCCATGCCCCCCAAATCTCTTCTTCACACTGAAGTTTGAGTTATTTGTTTTATTGTAATCAGATTGACCCTGGTCAACACACTTTAACGGCTCTTCCCATTGCCTTCATGTTGATACATGCATTTACAATTTGGCTTTTGGGATAAGTATTGACTATCAACTAGTTCAGAATATAAGAACGAATGTTTAACAGTTAGGCAGGTTCTGGTAGGGATACCATATTCTTATGAAAGGTGAGGAATGTAAGAAGGAAATGTGCCCCAATAGAAGGCTACCCAAATGCAGTGGACCCAGGGACAGCTAACAACGAGGTTCAGTTCATTCAAATAACTTGAATCAACTGTAAGTGTACAGAGAAGCCTCCAAAATGTCATCACTTATATCATAGCTCCAAAACTTAGCCAAAAATTCTTTTAAGTAAACTTTACCTAAATCCCTCCCTCAACCTTAAAGAATGGTAGTAAAGACAGTCAGGAATGTTTAACTATGATTAATGCAAATTTTACTGTATCCTTCAAGTCAAAATAAAAGCACTAAATAACTGATTTTTGTGGTCTTTAAACTCTTTTTCTCTCATGCTAATGTATCCTCTACCTTTTTAAAGTTTGTCTTAAAATATTATATTTACTTAGATTCAAAAAGTAAAATTTCTGGTGAATTTTAAATATTGACACTTTAAATAAAATGGTTGCATCACACTTCATGTAGTATCTAAAATCCATAGAAATGTGATATTCACTGTCATCTGTTCAAAAAAAATTATGTTGTTAATTTTATTTCGTAAATTTTTATTTCAATTCCACCTCTTCCACATCATCTTACTGTAACATATGTTTATACTTGAAAATGTTTTTACTCTACAATGTGCAATAAAAATATGTATATAAAATATGTGTGTATTATATATATTACAACTGTAAGGTTCCAAATGTTAAAAAGTTTCTTTTGGATTGAATTACCTTAACGATTATTACGGGTACATGGTTGCTTAAAAGTAAGATGGGATAGCACATATTGTGATAAATAATTACTAAATATAAACTAATCATTTACTGGAAATGCATCTCTTTATGAGACACATAGACACATTTTTTCAATTAGTTTGTGTATCCATGGATGAAATTACTTACTGATAGAATAAAATAATAATTATCATCAGTTTTATTTATTCTTTTTAAAATATGAGCACTGAGAAAGTTGATCACACATGTTGACAGAAATGGAAGATATTTTGTTATACCAGTCATTGTTTGTGTTATTTTTTAATATCCTACTAAATATACGGCAAAGCTACATTTTGATTTTATATCAAAATTTATTTTTTATTGTCTACAAACTGACCAATCCATTAGGTCCTATTCCAGTATTCTTATGAAAAGGAAAAGTAGGAACCACCTGACATGCCAAAGGTTTTGTGACTCATTCGTTAGTTGGCTTATTAATACCAATATTTTAAAATATCTCTGTGTCTGGCACTCTTTAGTTTTTCTCAGTCTGGCAAAATATTCTAAAATAATACTGGGGATTAGAAAGATAAATATGCCTCTCATTTGAGAAGTGGGTGGAGGGTAATGTGGGCTAAGAGAACTCGCTTGCAAAGTACTTCCTTAGGCAGATCAATTTTTGAAGGCCCCATGTGGAAGCTGGAAATCTGGGGTTGAAAACCAAATTACTATCCCTGTAGGGAACTGTGAGAAGAAGGCAGTGGTCTGGTGGTGTTAATTATTTTAATGACTGCAAATCTCTCCATGAAAACAGAGCAATGAGAATAACAAACTAAAAAACCTATGGATGCCTACAGCAAAATTAGGTGACAAGTTGTCCCTATGAACCCCAAGATACAAGTGGGTTAAGAAAACCCACTCACAGCTTCAAGAATTGCAGGAGATCAGCACCTGCTTGAGAAAACTAACGGGAATCATCATGATCTGAGAACAGGAGAACCCCAAACTGACAATATACAATACCTGGGAAGTGTGTCAGGTCAACATGAAGACAGTAGATGAAACTAGGGGAGTTTCACAATTTCTAATTTGGGAGCTTATGCGAGAGGGCCATTGTAAAGTCTGAAGAACTGGAGCAGTCTCTACCCTATATACTCTTAAAAAAAGCAAACAAGACTTCTTTTAAAAATACCCCCTCCCCTCAGAGGGTAATGCCGAGAACAGGATCCATATTGAGAGGAACAGTGGCAATAAAGGCAGAGAAGGGATCCGTGTAGAAGTCCGCTGGAGAACAGGGCCAGGAGGTTTTGGAGAGGACAAAGCCATAATTTGGGGCACACTGCACAAATATTAAGAGTAATGAGTTTTAAAGCAGTGAAGCTAGCAAACATTTCTTTATTCACCCACTTTCCCTTCTATGTACCAAAAAAACCTAAATGCACTTAAGAGTGAGCAACAAAAGAGGGTCATAGCTGAATCATATGTAGTGTATCTATAAGGACAAAAGAATGAGGAACAGAATAATCTTAAATACAATGAGAATATGGTATAAATAGTGAGAACATTCTAGAAATACATGCCCACTAGAGAAAAAGAAGAATCAAATTGTTCAATGTGACCAAAACATCAATAAAATTATAAATAACATGAAAGAGCAATGCAACCAAGAATTTTAAATATTCAGAAATGTAATAATATTCAGGAAAGAATTAGAAATAAAAATCACTTCCGAATAAGCTAAAAGGAACACAAGAGCAAAAAAGTGCAACAGATGCTGCCGTAAGAGACAAGGTAAAAAGAAATAGGATGCTAAATAACCAAAAGTAATGAACAAACTGTGATGAACAGAGGAGAATGATAAAGAAGATTCAACATATTTATAAATTTACCAGTTCTTTCCACTGAAATGGCCTGGAAATAATGACCATCTCAGCACATTTCTACACACAGATTGTGGTCTTGAGCTATTCCTCACTGAGAATCCAGGGCTCTGAAGAAATGGCTTACTCCAGATCTAAAACAAAGATATTTTGGTATATCTAGTATATTTTGTCATACCACAGAGTAAGGAAACTATAAAAGTTTGCTAGGATTGCATCAAATGTTCTCAGTAGCCAATATTAAGAAGTTTCTGCTCTCTAAATATGGGAATTTTTTAATATAAGTAGGGATAATAATTGCAGTATGTTAAAGCACACTCAATAAATTTAAATTCATGAATTCATAATGATACTAAAAAAACTAGTTTGATTAACACTGGGGAATGCTAGTGAACTAATTTATTATTTTGTAAATTGGTAAAGAAAGGGAAAATAATCTCTCATGTATCCTGACTATATCTAAATGCATAAAGTATTATGTGAGAAGTTCTCTTCATTTAAATATTCCAACTAATAGCTTAAGGAGAAATAAGAGAATATCACAATTTTGCAGCCCCGAATTAATTGATGGTTCTAGGCAATGAGCATCAGTCTGCTAGCACCTCAGGGACACCCAAATACCATATGCTTCTTAAGGGAAGAATACCCCACCTAGGAGAACATCCTGAAAGAGAATTACGTCAAACCTATTGATCCAGCTACCATTTTATAAGAAATATAGAGAACAGAGAAACGTAGCAAATCGTACCTTAGGATGCAATCTCTAAAATCCAAAATAAAACTTCACAGGACAAATGACTTGGCTTTTTAAATAAATTATAAGAAAGAAAAAGGGAAAAAGAAATATAAAGAAAAACCTACATATTAAAACACACTTAAAAAGATATATCCAATTAAAATGTCTGAGCTTCATGTGAATATTTATCTCTTGATAAATTAGTAAAAGGAAGGATGATTAACAGCTTAGAAACCATGTAAAAAAAAATGTTATACAAAAAAGGGTAATGACCTTTGTTCTTTTAATTCAGTAAAAAATAAAATATCTTGAATATAAATATGTGTTATTTTAAAACAGGTTATCATGATTTATCAAAACATTCACAAAACATATATAAACCCATATTCTGTATAAAAATTGACTGCTTTTTCAAAAAATAATATTTAAAGGGAAACAAGATAAAAAAAAAAAACATGCTTCTAATACATAATCAAAACGATACTGACTGCTAAAAAAGATGGAGTCACAGAAGCTAAATTTGCTCAACCTGAAACCACTAAAAAGCCAGAAAAATGGAAGACACAGTTGTTGTAAAGACATTGATTATCAGGCAGTCCCTGAGAAAACAAAAAGAGCCCTAAAAATAGCCAGTTTATTACCTGGAAGGAGTTTCAGTTCACAGGGTAGGAGGGGAAGCAAGGAAGAAGCTGGTGGTCTCCCCGAGTTTGGGTGGAGCTGGGAGTGATGGGATGAGGGGTAGCTGAGGCAAAGGTACCACAGCGGAGAGAACAGAGCAGAGGGGAACCCTGGAGGTCTGCAGACTACTCACCAGGGTGGTGATCTGAACATACTTGTAAGAAAACTAACCCCCAAGAGAATTAAAAGAAACACCGCCTAGGACTCACATAAGGCCAGTAATAATTCCTATTCCCAGCTGCCAAAATGGAAGACCTCATAATTCACATTTCCATTACAAAAAGGACTCAGAATGGTTTTGCCTCCATACTCAGTAGGAAATATAGCCTTAGACTAAATGCTGCTCTGGTCTTATCTAACAAGGTTTAAAGGCTTCAAGACAAAAAAGATTAAATTATCTCCAAGTAATAAAACTACATCTCTGAACAAAGCTCAAAAATAATTTTAAAAAATGAAAATATTCAGTGCCACCCAACAAGATAAAATTGCTAATGACAGAAGTCCAGTCAAAAATTGCACGTCATGCAAACAAATAGGAACGCATGATCCATAATGAGGAGAAAAATTCATCAATTGAAACTGGCCCAGAAAGAACAAAGATGATAGAATTAGAAGTGACCAAGAGGGCTTAATGTTCCCCTCAGCCTGACTAAAATTAGAGGGGTTTATTTGTGACTACAGGTTCTTGGCTTTCATTGTCTTAGAGTGTTTATTTTGAAAACAACAACAACAACTTGTAATTGTAAATTATTTCCCTGCCCCTTTGAGGCATAAATCTGCCAGCCTCTTGCCAGCTTTATAACCCAGGAAGGTCCTTCTCTAGGACCTGGGAACTATCTCTTTGAAATGTAAACATTGAAGGAGATAGCACCTCTATTGCCTGGTCTCTATGGGAAGGCAGTTAGCAAACAGTGATAACCTAATCATAGCGAAGAACATTTGAAAACTCATACCTCTCATAGAGATCTGTTGTACAACATAGTACTTTAGTTAACAATATGGTATTGTGTCCTTTAAAATATTGCGTCGGCCAAAAAGTTCCTTTGGTTTTTAAGTAAAAATAAAAGACATATTTTTCATTTTCACCAAGAACTTTATTGAACAACATATTCACCCTTTTCTTCCACTACCTTCTGCCATTTTTCAGGCAACTTCATAATTCCATCTTCCCAAAACTTTTTATCATTTTGAGCAAAGAACTGTTCTAGGTGCCTTTTACAGTCTTCCAGGGAATTGAAATGTTTTCTATTAAGAGAATTTTGTAAAGACCGAAATAAATGGAAATCTAAAGGTGCAATGTGTGGTGAATACGGCAGATGAATCAGAACTTCCCAGCCAAGCTGTAACAGTTTTTGCTTGGTCATCAAAGAAACATGCAGTCTTGCATTATTCTGATGGAAGATTATGCATTTTCTGTTGACTAATTCTGGACGCTTTTCATTGAGTGCTGCTTTCAGTTGGTCTAACTGCCAGCAGTACTTGTTGGAATTAATCATCTGATTTTCCGGAAGGAGCTCATAATAGAGGACTCCCTTCCAATTCCACCATATATACAACATCACCTTCTTTGGATGAAGACAGGCCTTTGGTGTGGTTGGTGGTGGTTCATTTCACTTGCCCCACAATCTCTTCCATTCCACATTGTTGTACAGTATCCCCTTTCATCGCCCATCACAATTTGTTTTAAAAACAGAACTTTTTCATTACATTTTGGTAGAGGATTGCATGTGGAAATACGGTCAAGAAGGTTTTTTTCACTTAACTTATGTAGAACCCAAACATCAAAGCAATTAAAATATTGCACCAATAGCGGGTGCAAATGATTTTCAAAACTTGACTTGGATATTTTGAGTATGTTGGCTATCTCTGCGTGGTATAACGTTGACTGTTCTCAATTAATGTCTCGATTTGATCATCATCAACTTCAACTGGTCTACCGGACCACAGAGCATCATCCAGTGAGAAATCTCCAGTATGAAACTTCACAAACCACTTTTGACACATTCGATCACAGCACTTCCTCTATACACTGCACAAATCTTTTTTTGCGTTTCAGTTGTGTTTTTACCTTTCTTGAAATAATAAAGCATAATATGCCGAAAATATTGCTGTTTTCTTCCATCTTCAATATTAAAATGGCTACACAAACATTCACCAGTTTTGATTATTTTTTTTTAAATGCACGCTGATATGACAGCTGTCTCAATACAATCTAACAAAATTGTTTCGAATGAAGTTAAAGACAACTAAGCACTACTAGAGCCAGCTTATGGGAAAAAAAAAACGAATGAGCTTTTTAGCCAACCCAAAATATTAAGAGGATAGATCTCATGTGAAGTGTTCTTACCACAAACAAGCACACACACACATATACACATAAGAACACAAGAAAAATGCTGGAGTTGATGTGTATGTTTAGTGCCTCGGTGTGATGGTGGTACCATAGATGTATGCATATGTCCAAACTCATCAAAATGCATACACTGTGCTCAATTTTTTGTATATCATTTATACCTCAGTAAAGCTAAACAAAATCATTAGAAACACTTGGAACACCCCACCACCAAAAAAAAGAAGTCACCCTCTAAACCCCCCGCAATCATGCACTCCTAACTCCAGTGTCCTTGTCTTTAAACTATATATTTGAAAAAATAAAAAGGGACGTTTATAGAGTTACAAAATGATACATAATGTATACGAAAAGAATGAACTATTTTTAATTTATTGTTCCAGATCTTTTATATCATAGAGAATTTTTAAATGGCATGCTATACATTCCTGTTTTATAGCTGATTCTTTCACTCAGGTGTATACAATCAACACCTTTGGTTGTCAGTACACGGCAGGGCTAAGATGAGCAGGGTGCCTTGATCCAATCTCCTTTTCAACATGAAAACTGCTCCTGCAGGTAAAAATCCTCATGCTATTTACTAAAAGGAAGATCCTTATCTCCAGAATGGTCTTAACTGAATATCCCTGCATAGGGATTTCTTATAGGAAAAGATAAAACCAGAATCTTTGGATTTATGAGGCATGCATCGCTGGAAAGTGTCCTGTCAGCTGGAATAGAAAATAAAGATGTTTTGCAGACTGAATGTTCCTCTCTATGTGAGGCCATTGTCACTGTGTCACTCCCTTAGGGACCTTATCTTTTACTTCTTTTCAACTGACTTTTAACATCATTCTCAAACTATTAATTTGTATAGATTAATTAAATATCAGCTGACTCCTTTGCACTGTATTTTAAATTTTAAAATAGTGTTGGTTAACTTAAACAGATGCTAAAACATCTGATTTCAACCTATCTTTTCCTTTATCATTTTATGTTTCTACAAGTAAAGTAGATTCTGAAGAGCCTAATTTTCTTTCATAATACTTACAATAGCCTTAGAGTTAAGGAAGTCATCTCGGTGTTCTGAGGGTTACCTTGGTGATGTCTATGAATTATCCACTAGTAGTTCAATTAATTCTGACTTATGTAATTTAGCGCTTACATTATTCTTAATTACGTTTGTTTAAAAAGGTCTTGAAGGCACTTGTATGAGCAAAGTGATGTCCCATAGGCTTCATTGTTCTTATACATTTATAGAATTCTAATATGGTATTTTATCAGCCTCACTCTTTGTCCTGATAAGCTAATTTATATCTGGCAAAGAACAAGCTAAACAGATTTTCATGATGGGTAGGATGTTAGGGGCGAAGGTTCACTCTGGCGCCCTGGAAAATCTAAAATCTTCAGGGATGTAGAGCAGTAACCTCACCAGGTAATAAAAGACTTGACATGTACACACTGCTTTATTTAACATAAAATGCCTTTCCATGAAAAAAAATTAAAAAGAAATAACTAGCAAAACAAAAAAAAAAGACAAAACTAGGATCTCAACTACCCTCCTTACACTATAGCCATAGCCACTATTCAGGAATCCAAGCATATAGAGCTAGATAAAAAAGCTTTGGTCATCACAAATCATAACCACGTTTGATCAGCACTGCATAGAGGGAAATGAATAAAGCAGACCTGACATATATTATCATGAAATTCAGAGTTCAGTGGGAAAGGCAAACAGAAAGTAAACAAAAAAATAATTGCAGTTGATAAGGTCTTTTAAAAATCTTGTACATTTCTCTGAGGGAAAATAGTAAAGGAAGTTTTTTTGGGAATAAAACCATTCCTTTTTTAAAAAAAATTATAATATCATTCCTTTTTATAAAGTGACATGTAAACTGAAGTTAATGGCAAGATGTGAATGGTGGATGGGAGGTGAAAGGGTTGTTGTGTGACTGTTTCGATGAAAAAAAAAATACAGCCTGAAACAGAAAATATAAACATAAACACACACACACACACACACACACACACACACACACACATATATATGGCAATGAGTACTCGCCTGTGAATAAGTGAAACAATGTACAGCACTCCTGGCCGGGTCCATACAAACCGTCCTCACGTGACCCCCACCCCCATTCTCTCCTGTGTCTAATCTCTGGTCTGATGCAGAGTGTCCAGCTACATGACCTCTGAGAGCTCAGGGCACAGCGGAGTCACTGACAGAAGGAGGCTGGACTCCAAACACAGGTAGGGAATGTATATGCGTCAAAAATAGCTCACTGCTGGGTACTGTCTGCTGGAATTTGGGGCATTGCCTTTTAGAGCAGTTGGGGTGGAAAGAGGGGTATTATTATCGGGCACCCACTAAACTGTCAACATCAGGTGGCTTAGCCAGCTGGACCTGGATTGCGGGAAGTCACTGGAGTGTTTTTATGATCCAGTTTACGTTTCGAGAACTATCACCCTGCTTGCTGGGTGCACAAGTGAATAGGTCAACAGTGCTGGGCAAGGGACCTAGAGGAGAGGGCAGAGTAAGAGACAGGATGGCTCTGCCTGGGTGAGGGAAGGGTGGGAGCTACAGTGTGGAGTTAGAATTGACAGGATACATTAATGTTCTGGGTCATTTCTAGGGAGTATTTCCTTTAAGCCACAAAAATAGCAATATGAGACAGCTTTGAAATTAGCTTCGAGCTAACAACTGTACTCATACTCTACCATATACCTACTTCAAGTAAGTATCTTCAAGGACCCTCTCTGTATGTGGGCAGAGTAGCTCCCACATGACACAACCTTTTTTAAAGTGAAGGTATCTGTATAGAATTTTAGCTACAGATAACTCATAATTCTAACCTTCTATTTCCCTCAAATGAGAAAGGTGTTTTGAGGTGTTTCAGATAAGGCTTCAATGTCAGCTGTGAGTACCATAAAGAGGCCCCATGAAGCCTGTGTCTCCCTAAGTACTTAATACAAATATTTATAAAATATTTATAAAATATTTGTAAAGGAACACTGTAAATTATAAACTACTAGAAATGTTGCTATTATCACAAAAAGATAAAAGATTTCTAAATAAAATCCTTAAAAAGATATCAGGTAAAAACACAAAATTTTCAAAGAAAGATTAAAAAGTTACAATTTCATTTTTTTAGCTTGAGACCAATTCTAAAATGCTAGCAGTTTTCTCCACATACGGTAAAAAAAATCTTCCATTATGAAAAGAATCAATCATTTATTGTTAAAGCAAGGTACCATACTTATTTGTAATCAATGTTACTTATCTGAATATTTGATTCTCTAGATTATGAGATTTCATAAAAATTGTCATTACAGCACTCTTGGAATTCATAATCTAATTCCAAATCAATATTTACAGACGTGCAGAGGAAAAGCTGACTAAGTATTAAATTCAGCATGGGAACAGCATTTTGAATGTAACCATCTCTGCTACTCATCGTCTTGGTTGCATTTTAAATACCTATTCGATTTTACAATTAAATTCTCATATTTACTCTTCTCTAAATGTCAGTAATTTAAGAAAGATTTCCCTCTAAAGCACACCAGACTTCCAAATACATTTTTAAAAATTCTGGTCTATTAAGCACATCTGTTTCCAGCTCTAAAAATTGCTAAATTTTCCAGCAGCCAGTTTTTAGCCAGGCATGTATTTGTTTGTAAGTTTCATGCATCTAAAAAAGAATTACACGGTATTCAAAAATTTTCATAGATGAAGAGCTACAGTGAAAGAAAAGGTCATTTATCAGAATTGTTGAGAAGTGGAATAAGAAAGGAGAATTCATATGAAGGTCCAGAGGATGTATCATAATAACTTTTTCTGATTGTCAATCAACTTATGGGAATTTAAAATATTTTACACTTTAATTACTGTACAATGACCTTTCTAAATGTACCGTAAGATTATTGTTCTCTTATAATCTATTATAAAACAATTAAACAAAGAATATATAAAAATTACATGTGACTAAGTATGACTAAGGATTTTTATTTATTGTCTAAAAAATTTTTTAAACATTCCATAATGTTTTATAAAAATAACTTAAATATATGTGTATGCCACATGACCTCCAAAGGCTCTATGAATATCATAAACCCCCTTTAGGAAGTGGAAAGAAATATTTTTTAAAAATAATCCCGTATAAATAATTCAAACAATATTTTAAAAATCTCTGTTAAATTAACTTTCCATCATCTACAATAAAAACTCTTTCTTTCATTCATTGTCACTTTTCTTCATTGTTCAAAGTTGTAGTTCATCTAACTGAAACATGCACTCAAAAGTTTAAATATTTAAACAAATTTTCCGTAACGATTTTGAAGTTTACTTTGTTCCAAAAGCCCTATCATTTTATCTAGTAGAAGGGTCACATATGTATTAATATATACTTCTGTATGGGCGTCAAAATATAGACCCAATTTACACTGTAAAATGCTATGTTGATTTTATTTTTTTCTCATCTATAAAGCTTTCTTAAGCAATTTAAAGTAGACATTTTCCAATTTGATACCCCAAAATATCATCTTTGAATAGAAAACATTAAACATTTTAAAATATACATATCATTTTGTAAACCAACTGAAAACCATGACTTTTTTCAAAAACAGCTGCTTCGGAAATGTTAAATTGATGTTATCAAGTCTGCACTGCCCATTAGTGGCAAGAGATTGTAAATGCATGATTTTAATTAAATTGAAGAGCAGTTCTATCTTAAATATTAGTTTTCTCAATCAAATTTAAAACTCGTTATATTATAAGACAAACACACCTATACTCTAAGCATAACACGGTTTTTGTGTTATGAGATATTGTTCCTGTAGAACATTAATTTACTGTCAGTGCTCACACCCAGAGACCACGTTCAGTTAGGTACCTGTGAATATAAATATGATGAATCCATCACAAATGCATGTGTGTGTACACGCATACACTACATACATGCCCATAGTTTAAGCTGGAAACAAAAACACTCTGACAATATAACATGAATCTATAAAACAGAAGTAAACTTTATCTAGCTTGTTAGCTTTGTTTAAATTACCCCTCATTGAGAAATGTTCCCAAACTAACCTTCTGTGGTTCTCACTGAAATTATCTTTTGTTAATAAATGATTTTTAGGCAGGAGATATTTGTTTAAGGGTATTAGGAAACTCTCTCCCTCTTTTCATTTACTGACTTTGTTTCTTGTATGTTTTCATTGTAGAGGTAATTTTTCAATTCTAGCTATGGGATGGAGAGAATATAAGGTGAAAGGAGAGGGGAAGCAGCTCCCTTTGAGCTATACTCAACAGTTTCCTACAGCTGAGGAACAGCTTATTTTTTTTTGGCCTGTGCTGTGGGCCATGCAGGATCTTAGTTCCCCGACCAAGGATCAAACCCGTGTCCCTGCAGTGTAAGCGTGGAGTCTTAACCACTGGACTGCCAGGGAAGTTCCCCCCCTGCCCCCGTTTTTTGGAAAATAGTCTTTTATTTTTATTTTATTTATTTATTTTTTTGGCTGTGCCACGCGGCATGCAGAATCTTAGTTCTTCAACCAGGGATCCAACCCGTGTCTCCTGCAATGGAAGCATAGAGTCTTAACCACTGGACTGCCAGGGAAGTCCCTCCCTCTTTTCAAATCTCAGTGGTCCACAGGGTTGACATAGTCGACTAGTTCTGAACCTCTGCATGATGATTGCTATGCTCTATGGACATCAGGATGCCTGCATGTGACCCGTAAATAAGGCAAGTGCTGGCAACTAAGGTTCTTGAATATTCCCTCATGGGATTTCAGCAAACTTGAGTCAATGACGCTACACTTTATCACTTGCTGGAAACAAAGCTGAAACAACATTCGTATGGAATTTCATAAATAAAGAGGAATACTGCTTCCCACTTTTTAAACAACTGATGGAGGAGTGCTTTAGATTAAGGCATGATTACATAACTGATTTCGATATGCAGCTTCTTTCGACAGCTGTCAACACATGTACAGTTTGTATGTGTGTATATATATATGTATGTATATAGCACACAGATGAACTAAATGCTAACTCATTGGAGAGCATTTAGCTTGTCATTATTTTTGCTCAGTATTTTTCTTTAATTTGCTTTGCTCATTATTCTATCCCACATACTTACCTAGCATAGTGCTTTAGTACACAAAATACACACAATTAATATTATTTAAATAATGAATATTAATAAATCATGGAAAGTGTTCATGACAGCATTTTATTGATGAAAATGCAAAGGAAATGTATAAAGGCTAATGTCTGATTCTGAGTAACTATAATGCCAATGTGAAAAGAACTTAAATATACTTAAAATAAATTAATATTTTCAGAATGCTTTATAAAAGAGTAAGATAAAGTTGTTTATTATAGATGTTATGATATGATGACATCTTAGGCTGTCCGTCCCCTCACATGTGCCTGGAATGGATAGTTAATTGTGTCATGTGGTTGATCATTAAAAATATGTGTTATTTAGAACAAGATTTCTTATGGCTTGAGTTTGACTGAGTCCACTATTAATATGTGAGTTCAAATATTCCTTTTATAGAGGGAATTCAATCTTTTAACCTCCTTTCCTCTTGTCTACTCAGTTTCTGCCCACCAGGTTACACATTGGAACAGAGAAAACAGTCAGTTGCTTCCTTTCCATCATACGTCTCCCTACCTCTTTCAGACTTTTTGTCTTTGATTCTTTCAGTTCTTCATACTTCCATTTCCACACAGACAAAGCTGACTCCAGCCGTTCTATTTCTTTTTCCAAAGATAAGCGCATTCTAAATAGAGAATTAAAAGCAAAATAGACTTACAATTTTAAAATAATTTTAGGAATGCATTCAATTTTAGATTTTCTATTTTCCTAATTTTTTATATTTGTATATGATCATTGTAATGACAGAAAACTTTTTTCAGCTTATTAAAAATTAAAAATATTGAATAAAAGTTGGTTTACAGTAGTTTAAACACATTTAATTCGGCTTTGCCAGTATTAAAATAATTGACTTTCTGCCTGCTGTCTCCTGCATTATTCATTCATTTCTTTCAATGCTTCTTATTCATATTGTTTCCTTACATGGGAGGATATATATATATGTTTCTAATTTTAACATGGTTTTTATCCAACTTCATATCGTGACTGTATATGAATGAAGAATTCTTTGATACGACAGAGAATACCAGGGAACCCACATAACCATTTAAGAAATCAGTCATTTATTGGAGATATAAAAATACTTTTTAAATATCTGCAATTCTGTTTTAATAAAGCAGTTTCACTGGGATCTTTATTTAAATTATTTAAAATAATTGAAATTAATTTCTCTTTTTGTAGAATAAGTGACAGAACTTGGATGAAAATATTTAATCCTTTAATATCTCATCATTGATTTTTTTCCCATGCCCACACATCTATTAGAGTGAGTCACTGAAAATAATTGTTTATTTCTGGTGGTAATTAGCATATATCGACCTTTGCAAATGGTCAGTCCTCATCTGTGTGGTAGATTATTGTTAAAAATACTCATTCTCTTTCCTCTCCTTCCATGGACAGAGTTGCTTTCCCCATCCCTGGATTCTAGGCTTTGACAAGGGGATATTATCCGATGTGACAGATCACAGAAATTTGAAAAGAATTTGTGTGGTTAGGCTTCTTTTATCCCTCAGCCATCACTGTGAAAAGAGTTTCCCCCGGGAACTGCTGTCCCCAAATAAACATATGAAGCAGATCTGAGCTCAACCTTACCAAGGAGCCAAGCCCGGCTGGTCCAGTGGAGGTCAGCTGACCTTGCATCCACCCAGGCAAAATACTTTGTTGTCTTAAGTTACTGAATTATTATTATTATTTTATGCAGCAAAAGATAGCTGATACAGGAAATGATACTTAAAAGGGAATACTGCAACAACAAAAATGAAAAATATGTAGACCTAATTTCGGGGTCAGATGGTGGACAGGGGCTGGAAAGAAAACATAAGAAGCTAGAAAAATAGTGATACATGTTATTTAGTGCTGAAACACAAGATGAAATTGTCACTTGCTGTGCCTTGGAAATAGAAAATGTGCCTGACATTACCAATGGGATGCTATTGGGCACGATGTGGCCAAAGACTTAAAAAGTGTTTGTGTAACTGGGCTTACTCACTTATATTTTGGCCATTACTATGAGAAATACATACGTGTGCAGGCCCACTGCTCCCAGGGGAAGATAAGAGCCATGAATCACAACTGAGTTTTCCCTGCAGAGCCCTGTCCAGATTAACCAGCCTCCAGTGGCTCACAGACTCCAACCAAATAAATTCTGATTGTTACATGCCTCTAAGATTCTGTAGTTATTAGTTACAGTCTTACTGTATTTATAATTAGCTAATACACACACGGATCTATTTCAGTGATAATGCTGCTAGAAACATCTTAGGACATATTCACAGAGCTAGAAGATGCATCCAGAATCAAAATTGAATGCCATTTCCATATTTATAAGAAATATGAATCTTCTAGGTAGCAATAGTATGAAAATAATTCAAAATAGAATTAGGTCATAAATATATTAGTTTAATCCAATCAATGGATAAGCAGCCCATTAAAGAGTTACATAATAATATTTGCATGAATCAAGCCATAAAATTGAAAGAGGATAATAAAAGAATTTGTTACAGCTTAACTTCACCTCAAAAGACTTAAGTTGCACAAGACACCAGCACTATTTGTAGGACTATAATTTGGAATCCCTTATTAACACAGTACATATATTACAATGAACAAAGAAAAAGACTCAATAGGTTCTTCAGAACACTCCTACGGATGTCCACAGGTCCAGATTAACAACTGCAGCCAAAAAATCTGATAGATAAGTAAATTTAGCCAGCTGATGACACCCCAGTTGCTTACCATGATACGATTTTTGCTCTTAGTGACTGTGTTTGAGATTTTAAGAATAGGATTAAATATAGCAATTGGGAACAAATTACCAAATAGTAACATTTTGTGTTAAATATAGAAAAAATACATAAAAGCCATTGTATATTAAAATATGTTATGTATTTGGCATTCAGGTTTTAAAGTTTTGGATGATAAGGTATTTTTGAATATTTAAAAGAAATTGAAAAAAAAAAAAAAAAAAAAAGAAATTGAGTATTGACTTTAACCTGTAAATTTAAGTTGAAAAATATAATAAAATTGTATTGTTTGTGACTTCATTGAAATACTTAAAAATCACCATATTTATAATTTTAATTTATTAGAATTACATGAGTAGACCATGACAATGTTTTCATCAGTGCAAGGAATATCTAAAATTAATAAAATAATTTTATTAAAGGATATTGATCAAATACATTTGTGTAATGAAGCATACATTGAGAAAATTTTCACAAAATTAATTTTGAGAATTATTTATAAATAGATTAATATAAAAATTATACTTGAAAATTTGAGAAAAGTCTACATTTTTAAATTTACAAATTCAAAATTATACATGTTGAGAAATCAGTGTCAGCTTTTAACATTACACTCTAATAAATCAAATGATAATGTTAGCAAAAAAGCTCATATTAACATAAAAATGATTTATAATTACTGTAGAATAAATGTTGATCCTCGAAACTGTCATCAGAATTACTGTGGCAACTATGCCCTCAGGGGTTTTATAAGAAGTTCAAGAAGAACATTGCAAATTATATGAAACTTTTAGTTACATATAAGTATAGATATAGTCTAAAGATATAATTATATGTAGATTACATCTAGACTAAGTATTCAAGGCCAGTTCATGAAATGAAAATAATTTTGAAAAGCTTATTAAAATGAATAGTTAACCATTTGTATTCTTTATTTAAGGCAGATTAGTCACATTTAAAATATAGCAT
The DNA here is from genome assembly GCF_028564815.1 of Eubalaena glacialis. NCBI lineage: Eukaryota > Metazoa > Chordata > Mammalia > Artiodactyla > Balaenidae > Eubalaena > Eubalaena glacialis. Next base: position 9,023,241 of record NC_083730.1, read on the forward strand.
TATTTCTCTCTTTAAGTATGCATCTTAAATAAAATAACTGATATTTATTAGTTTAGTGAAAGAAAATTATGTATTTCATTCTGTAAAATGGTACAATTTAGAGAAGTGAAAGAACAGGCAATTCATAAAAATTTATTTAATAGCAATGTGATGCTTGGGTGTATTTCAGCATAGCTTTATAAAAAAAAATTGTGACTATTTGTTTCAAGCATTAGGACATAAGGACTGTGCACACTTAAATTTATGCAGCAGAGGGCACTCTTTAAATCCTTAATTTCCTGGCCTAATCAATTTATTCTACAGTTTAGAGAGATTTTCAAAATTGATTAATTATACTTACATTTATAATTGAAATTTAAACTATCATCATATTGTTTGAACTACAAGAAGGCAAAAAAAAAAACCTAATTTACTCTAAAGGATATTGCATATTTTATGCACCGATTCTTTAAAAAAAATTACTAAGACAAAGCTCAGAAAAAATATAGTATTTTAATATGATGATATAAACTTTTAAAAATCAGATTGTTAAAATGTATAATATTTGCAGGATCTAAAAAGTAGTATATGAACCAAACTGATTTTTATAAAAAGATATGATTATATTTCTATGCAATCTTTTGATACTTTGTTAATCATCCCATAATGATCCCATAATAAATGGGCATAAATTTTAAACATCTAGACAGGAAGATTAATCAAAATTTTTTCAGAGATAAAAATTCCTAAACATTACTATCTGGTAATAAATATTAATCATTTTTGAACTGTGTGAAATTTCACTGTAAAATATCTAGTCAGTATTTTCTTAGAGGTCTATTAGTGTCAAATTTTTTTGCCAGACAAAAATAATTAATTTGTAATAACATCTAGATATCCATTTTTTCATTAGTCTAAAATTTAGAGTTAGTATTAAATGATGAATAATAAAATTTTTTACAAGTATACTTTTAATAAGCAACCTATTTATCATTTCATGATTTCACTATTTATAACTACATATTTCAGCAGTAACATCTTTCAATATCTTTCATTTTCATCACCTTTCAGCATTTTCAGCAAATAGCCAAAGCCATATATAGTTAATTTAATTAGAAAAGAGATGACTTTAAAGAATACTGTTAAGCTCAGAGACACCCAGGAAGACCAGAGACCAAGGCTTGGACAAGGCTATGCAGCCAGGAACAAGACCCATCTCATGTCACAGAACCGGCCCAATGAAGACCCCACTGCCTGTTGCCTGTACACTCTCCTGATATCAATTATGTGTCCAACAAACAAATATACTCAAAATAGCTAATTTAAATAGAAAGAGACATTAATAGCACAAAGAATCTCTTGGAGAGCCAGTGAAGCAAATTGGGAACCTGCAGTCAGAAATACCAAAGATAAAGCCATAGAAATCTTCCCATCAGCACTTTCTTGGGGCCACCATTTAGGTACAGACATCACAGCATGACCTCAACATCCCCTCAACTCGAGCCATGGGATGACGTCACCAGAGACTTGAGGCTGCTGCTGCCTCCGAAAACAAGATGTAGCTACTGCCACTGCCTTCTCCCCTCACCAGGATGGATGCTGGTGCTCTCATCTTCTTGGAGGATTAATTTATGCTAAAACAACTAGGTGGCTACATTTGAATAGCTGTTCCTATGTCAACCGTCTGCACCCTAATTGCAAAGGAGACTGAGGTAGAGAATTACTAGTGCTTTTATAGTCTACACAGAGAGATAGACTCTCTCATTAGGTACAGGACTGCCCAAACACAAACATACTTTAGAGTAAAAAAGAAATTGCAAAAATACACAAAAATTAACTTGAAATGGATTCAAGACCTTAATTTAAGATCTGAAATGTAAAACACCTGGAAGAAAACATAAGGGGAAAGCTCCTGAATATTAGTATTGGCAAAGATTATTTTGATTCTACATCAAAAGCACAGGTACCAAAAAAGCAAAAATAAATAAGTGGGACTATACCAAACTAAAAAGCTTCTGCACAGCAAAAGAAACAATTAACAAAATGAAAAGGTAACCTATGGAATGGAGGAATTATTTGCACACCACACTGGGGTTAATATCCAAAATATATAAAAGGAACTCATACAACTCAATAGCAAAAAAAAAAAAAAAAAAAGATGAATGTACAGCGTCGTGACTATAGTGAACAACATGGTACTGTATACTTGAAATTTGCTAAGAGAGTAGATCATAAGTGTTCTTACCACACACAAAAATAATAACTATGTGAAGTGATGGGTGTATTAATTAGCTTGATTATGGTAATCATTTCCAAGTATGTATATGCATCAAAACATCATGTTGTATACCTTAAATATATACAAATTTTATTTGTCAGTTATAAGCTTACTGTATATCCCATTAGTAACAGTGAATAAACAAGTAAAGTAGATCTGACTTTCTATTCTTTAACAATATTACATTAAATAATATTAACCAGACTTGCATGCAATTTTTTCATTGTCTTAATTGAGGAATATTCACAACCATATATATAGATTTCTTTCTCATGCTAATCATTGGAGCATTTTCAGTTTGCTGTACTATCTCACCAAAATTTAAAATCTCATTTTATTGAGAAAAAAACGTAACATTTAATGAAGCAAAGAAAAATAATTGAAGCATACTGCTCTTCTTACATAGAAAACAAATTAAGAAAATAAAATGGAAAGGGAGATTAAAGCTCAGATTAATTGACAGAAAGCTAACATTTTGTAAGGGATGCAGGTGCCATCTGCAGTTTAACTTTAGAACTAATTCTAAAGGCTAAAACAGCACATCAACATATTTTACCTCATCATCTCTCTTACTTAAGATGTAATATTGCCAAAGTTCCTCTTCCTAAATGTTTAGGTACACCTAGCTCTGTACGAGGATCAGTTTTCCCGCCCTCATCTCAAATTTTCTACCTGAGAAGTCGTTTTTTTTAAGAGATCAGAAATATACAAATTCTCAGTATATGAGCAGTTTGCAGATACTGGGTAATTATTAATCAAACTGAACAGTACGAATAATACAAATAATAGATAAACTTTAGTGTTTTAGATGAGGGGGTTCTAGTCAGTCAATGGTGGAAATGATTCCCTGAGTTCTCTAGGTTGATTCCTGTGCTCTAGTCAAGAGAAGTTTCCCACTAGCTGGGAACATAGAAAAAATTACATTCACATCTTCTCAACTCCAGCCACCCACTCACTGAGATTCCAGGAGGAAGAATTTAAAAGATTAGACAGATTTATAGTAAAAGTATATACTGTATCCTTGGGAAACATTCTCTTGTGATAGAAAAAAAGGCTTTGCCATGGCCTCACGTAGATTGCAGGCTAGTGTTAGTTCATGGACATATCATACCCATGGGACTGCTTCTTAAAGAGGAGAGTGAGAAAGCAAAATGGAATCAAAGGCCCCATTTCCCCCTTATTCTTCAGCCTGTCTTTTGTTTATATGCTGAATTTGCTGAGAACTGGGGGATTTACTTATTACTATGGGGATTGTTCATTTATTCCAAGGAAGTCAGATATATATGTACATATACATGTGTACAAGTGAGAGTGTAAAGACACACATGTGTATCATTAAAACTGGTACATTTGGGAGTTTACATGCAGGAAACAGCATTCTCACATTGCTCCTATTATGTTATGTAGGTGAAGTAGCATTGTGAGTGGGTTGGAGAGAAGTCTATAACCACTAAAAAGTTAAATCCTTCAAGAAATGAAGCCCAGAGGTTAGAACTTGACTGAGACCTGTAGTTCCAGAGTAAATTAATTGTTAATATGGGTGCAGGCATTCCATTTTATTCTCTTTTCTACTAATGTTGATTGCCTCTATTAGGAATTTACACTTGATGGTAGAATAATAAATATTTATTCTCTACACAGATACTTGTATTATCACAATCTGTGCATGTGGTGAGGTATAGGCAAAGAATCTGAAAAAGGGAATTAGTGGTAGGAATAAATTTCAGAGGGACTTGTGGCTGACAGAAAAGGATTGGCAGATAAAGAGCTTATAGAACTGGTGAAAGGTTTGTGTGCATACTTATCACTGTTTCAATCCACGTAAACCAGGGAAATTAAAACCATTATATAATGTATAATTATATTCACACTTAGTGATAATATACATCACTCCCAGTTTTTTTTTCATTCTGCCCATTAAGAGTCTTATAACTAAAGAGATGGAAAAATAATTATTTTCAGATTTGGGGAACACATTTTAAAGTACATCAAATATTCCACTTATTAGTTTCTAGGGTAATCATGAGGGAACAACAACAAAAAAACCCATATTGAGTAATTCATGTTAGTGGCCACTTTCCCAGACATTGTGTTTGATCCTCATAAGAATCCAGTGAAGAGGGCAGAAGTGATGCTATGTGACTTTTAAAGCCAGGTCATTAAAATACCATTCATTTCTCTCTGTGCTTGTCAGATGTTCACTTTCAACCAAGCCATTATGCCGTGAGTTAGCCAAGTGGCCACACAGATAGGCTATATACAGATGTTCCAACTGAGATCCCAGATGAGAAAAAAGGTCAGCTGCCAGATATGGGAGTAAGTGAGACTTCAGATAATTCTACACCGCCCCCCGCACCTAAAGTCACCCTCGGCCTTTGAGCCATCCCAGCTGAGGTCACATGTAGCAAGAGGTGAGCTGTCCATATAAATCCATGCTCAAGATTCATGAACAGAATACATGGTGATTGTTGTCTCCATAATAATCATCATTTGCGAAGTTGTTATAAAACAATAGATCATTGGAACACAGGTATCACTATCCATATTTTTTTTTTAATTTTATTTATTTATTTATGGCTGTGTTGGGTCCTCGTCTCTGTGCGAGGGCCCTCTCCAGCTGCGGCAAGTGGGGCCACTCTTCATCGCGGTGCGCGGGCCTCTCACTATAGCGGCCTCTCCTGTTGCAGAGCACAGGCTCCAGACGCACAGGCTCAGCAGTTGTGGCTCACGGGCCCAGACGCTCCGCGGCATGTGGGATCCTCCCAGACCAGGGCCCGAACCCCTGTCCCCTGCACTGGCAGGCAGATTCTCAACCACTGCACCACCAGGGAAGCCCACTATCCATATTTTTACAAAGTTGACAATAGCACACCCTTGACTAACCCAATATCATACAGCTAGAGTATGTCAGAACCAAGATGCGTGTCCAGGTGATTTAATCAAGTCCAGTGCTCCTTCCTCTATACTATAAATGGTCAATGAATAAAGCATCTTTTTCTGCAATCAGTACCTCACCAAATTGTGAGTTTTCCCTTATGAATATTAACATATCTATTCATTTTTATTGACTCACTGAAATCTATGAATGCTGTAAAAGTTAGATAATACACAGGTTATTTTAATCATAAACATTAATAATTCAAATATAATAAAGGTGAATCTACCAGAGAAGATGAGAACAAGGTTATGATAAAAAAATGATAAAAACGAACCTGTTATAATTTACTTTTCAAAATTCAAAAAATGAATATAAAATTCAAACTCATTTTTAAAATATTAGTACTTAATGACTAATCATAGGTAAAATATATTAGCAGATGGCTAGTTTAAGAGACTTAACAATTTTAAGAAGTTTGAAAAACAGACTTGGTTAAGGAAGACAATGATTAGTACTTACTCTCTTTCTTTCCATAAGATTTTTTGGAACTCATCCAAATGCACCTGCAAAGCTGAAATTTCAGGAACTCCATTCTCCAGAGGCAGATTTATTGCCTGCAGTCTTAATCCAGGTCTCACTGTACAGTTTTCAGAACCACCATTCTTGAATAAATCAGGACAATCTAGATTGAGTTTCACCTCTTCATTTAATTTTAATGGGTCAATAATCAAACCTTCTTCCTGAAAGAAAAAAAATACAAAACAATTATTATTGTTGAATTTTAAAGTCCAATGTAGAAAAATCATGAAGAAAACATTTTTGAAAGGAAATAAAATGTTATGATTCAGCATCAAATTCATATTTTCATTTATTTATCATTCTCTAATAGTGTTATATGGACAAACTTTAACTTATATATTTTTAGGCTTTTTTTTCCTTTCAATGTTCTACCATATTCTAATAAAATAAGTTTCCCTGCAGTCTTTTAAAATTTTCCATTTACAGTGGAATACGTTATATCTAACATAAACTCCATACATCATGAAAAGCTTAACATTTTAGATGGAATTATAGAAAAACAAGATATTAATTGATTTTTTGTTTTTAGAGATGGAATTAAATAGAAAGAGGTAATAATATAAAGGGTAAATAATACAAACTATTTAAAGAGATAACATGAATTCCTAAAGTTTCCCAAAGTATGTTCCATGAGTTGTTAATAATATTTACCAGATTAAAAAAAAATATGGGGGGTGGTTCATCAATAGATAAGTGTATGAACTGCTAGATTAAAGTTTACAAATTTCTGTTATGTGCAGAATTCTCAGAAATTTCAAGATTCCAAATATACCAAGAAATTCCAGAAGTGGGTAGTGTGAAGTATTCCCTAAAGGTATTTCCCTATGGTACCCATTTTACAGGAATTAATTGTGAGGCCAGAGTCCCAAACCTTGGGAAATGTTTTAAACTACTATATGGATAATTTATTAATAGTGGCTTATTAGGGTAAATGGAGAGAAATCTCTCTAAATATCTTCTTTTAACATAAAAAATGCTGGGGTTCTTCTTTGGCTAAAAATACTAGTAATATCAGTAATATGGACTGAATCGTGTCTCCCCTAAAACCCATATGTTGAAGTCTGCACCCCCCCAACCCCCAGTACCTCAGAATGTGACTGTATTTGGAGACAGGGTCTTTAAAAGGTAATTAAGTTAAAATGAGGGTCATCAGGGTGGGCCTAGTGATGGTATCCTTATAAGAAGAGGAGATGCAAACTCATATATATAGGATGGATAAACAACAAAGTCCTACTGTACAGCACAGGGAACTATATTCAATATCCTGTAATAGAAAATAATATGAAAAACAATATATTTATATATATAACTGAATCATTTTGCTGTACAGTAGAAATTAACACAACATTGTAAATCAACTATACCTCAATAAAATAAATTAAAAAAAAAAAAAGAAGAAGAGGAAATTTGGACACAGACACACACAGAGAAAAGGTGATGTGAAGACACAGGGAGAAGACCGCCATCTATAAGCCAAGGAGGAAGGCCTCAGCAGAAACCAGCCCTGCTGACACCTGGATCTCAGACTTCTAGCCTCTAGAACGGTGAGAAAATAAATTTCTGTCACTAAAGCCACTCAGTCTGAGGTACTTAGTTCTGGCAGCCTAAACAAACAAATACAGTCACCACTGGTTTTGCTATTTTCTCTTCCCTCCCCATTACTATATACAGCATTCAAATATGCACATAACCTCTAGATTCCTCTGGATTTTTTTCTGACCTTTCTATTTATGTTCTCCTTGGTAGGATATTCTCTCTTTCCCAAGCACTCTCTGATGGACTCACACGTTTTGGAACCAATTTGAAAGGGGTCTCTCTGTGCATAGGACACTTCTTTGAAACTAGGAAGCTTCCAGTCCTGGGTGACTCTAGCTTCCAAGGCCTCTTTTTGATGTGACAAACTTTGCTTCTTTTTCAAGGCACTCAATTCCTTCATGGTCACCTCTAATTTTATTCTGAGCTGTCTTCCTTCCTCCCTAGCGCTGTTCCTTTCAGCTCGAACTTTACTCCACTTTTCTCTCCAGTTGGCCGTGCAGTCTGACCACCATCGCATGGTCTTCTCCATCTGAGCGGCTCTGGCCTTGACCTCCTCCAGTTCCCGCAGGCGAAGTTCTTCACAAATGCCCCAGTCGTTGATGTTGCAGGAATGAGCATGGGAGTTGTGAGCGGCATGAGATTGCAGCGCATGAAGGGGCAAACAGGAGCTACAGGTGTCCCTGGGGGATGAGGCAGGTGCCCCCAGGTCACACGGTGGTTTAACTGATGACTGCTGCATCTGGAAGATTTGTGTTTCTTCAATTAACCGATGAATGGAATCTAAATTCATATTTATCTTTTCAGGCCTAAGAAAAGACAGAGAACATAATTGCATTTGAATTTCCTCTGCAATTATAAGAGCAAGACCGACATTTAAAACAGAAAGTGATAAAAACAATGCATCTTCTCAACATTGCATATTTTTCTTCCCAGTGTAAAAATAGAGAGGAATTTATGCATTTGTAATTATCCTCAAAGAAACAGAAATCGCTCACATTTAATTTTGCCAAACGAATACAAATAAATATATAAAGATGCAACTGGGGATAGCACAGGACGTGATCTTAACAAATCCAATTCTTTTCACGTAATATTTATTGTAACACACATTGTCCATTAACTGCTCAATGGTCCCCTTTTCCCCTGCTAACTAAAGCACAATTTGTTCAGGTGGAAGGCAGAAGCTGTTGATCTCTGGAAGGATAAGCCCCTATTCCAATCCCAGGGGCTGAATCTTGAGTGGTCTAAATCTTCCATGACAACCCCCATTTAATTTACCATTCACTGGTCTTAAAGCAGCATATGACCTGGTTCTGGCTGATAAGATGTGAGGGGAAGTCTGCTAGAAAAGTTTCCCATCTAGAAAAATGTGAAAACGTCAAAATGAGAAACCCTTTTTCCTCTGCTTTCTTCCTGCTTGAACAAAAACATGATTCTGGAAGAAGGTAAGTGTAACAGCCACCCTGTAATGTTAAAAATGGTGGAACAGATGGATGAAAAGAGCTTGATGTAACAATGGAGTTGCAGCATGAAACAAAGAATCCACACCTCTGGTTTCCTTGCTATGTGAGAATGATTAGCTATATTTATTTAAGCTATGATTGTTGAGTTTTCTGTTACTTGGAGTCAAAATGACATCTAACTGATACATGAATTAATTTCCTACTATGGTTAATATTATGATAAGTTCAAAAAATACAATATGAATAAGACATGGTCTTTGTCCTTAAAGATTTTATAGTCCAGTAGATGAGACAAGCACATAAAATTTAAAATACATAATATGCCTATAAAAATACATTTATTTAATCAAATTTTTTTAGCGTTGTATTATGTGTCAAATCAATGTTAGCTTCCTAGGGTATGTACAAGGTACTCTAGGGAGAACTGCCAAAGAAGTAGTGAGCTGTTTCCTAGAAATTAAGAGGCTTCACAGACAACACTGAGCACAGTCTCAGTAATTTCAAAGCTTTAAAAAGGAATTAAAAACAGCTTTCCATATAAATAGCAAAGACAAATTAATTGGTAAATGCAAACCTTTCTTATCAGTATGTACACCCATTACTTTATTCAATATAACAACATAACCATGTTGAGGATTTAGCAAGTGGAACATTTTCTTTAAAATAAATGCTCAAATCATGCAGGTTAATCTAAAATTAATAAAGTTCTATTGTTGTATAAGATTACCCATTTTTATTATCAAAGAAGGTTTTCTGCTGTAAATAAGCTTAGATAACATTTTGTATTCATGACATGAACTACTCCCTTTTTTTCATTTCCTCTTATATAGTTACAGATCATAAACTGTCTTTTTATAAACCATCTGTTTAATTAACTGAAGGGGTTTCATTATACCAATTAAGTTACAAAATACACTTCTATTCACTGAAAACAAGAGTATGTAATATTAAATGCATATCACTTGCAGTTGTAGAAAAAAACACATTTTAATAAGTGTTCTGTAGAGATGTCAAACCAATTCACTCCTTATTATAATACTTATTATAATAATATAGATTTGTGGTTGTAATTATTTTTGTTAGCATTAGTATATGTCCAATCATATTTGGATTAGTGCTGACTTGGAGCAACTGTTCCTTTCATTTACTGTAACTCAGAGGGCAATGATAATATAACTGACCAAATTTCTTGCACCATTAGTAAACCAAGACCAATATTAAAAAAAAAAGAACAAGAGGAACTCTTAATTAGAAGCATACCAAGTATTATATGTATATATTTTTATATTTATATATATATATATATATATATATATATATTTCACTATTTAATGATATATTTCTTTTGGTAGAAATTCCAAAATGAAGACAGAATATTTATTTCAGCATATTAAACTTAAATTTAACCTTGCCATTTTTCAAAATAAATCAGTATCCTAAAATTGTAATGTCTTTTAAAATGTCTAACTTTTACTGCACTAGTGTTTTGAAGACTCTATAATTAGACTCTGGTACATTGAGATCTTGCCTACCAATTAACTATGTATTTTTTCACATCTGACTAAACAAAATTGAGTTGGGTTTAATTATTTAGTCCTTGAATTTCAATAGTATTTCCTGTCCTAAAGTGTTTCTCAAGCAAGTGTAAATGGGGATATTTAATCCTCATGTGTATTTATTAAAGCATTAATTTTCTCTATACATACGTACCTAAACTTCACGTTTTGTTTCAGATGATGATGAAAGTATTTTTCAGTGGTGGTAGCACAAAGCCTTTGATATATGGGAAAATATTTTAATGCTATTGACTCTGGTTTCTTATATTAATTTTTGGATTGTTTTTACCACAAAAAAAAGGGAGTGGGGAGCACAAGGAAACTCTTGGAGGTGATGGACATGTTTATTATCTTGAGCATGGTGATGGTTTCATGGGTGCACACATATGTCCAAGCTCATCAAATTGTATATATTAAATACATGCAGCATTTTAAACCAATTACACCTCAATAAAGCTGTTTTTAAAAAGTTCATACAACCAGGCTACCACGATTACTGCAAGTATTTTTGAATGTAGTATATAGCCATATTAATAAAATTTGATGGGTCTACAATGTATAGGCTATATTACTAAATGGATTATTTCTTGCCAAAGAGGAGCTTAATGTGTGAGACATTGGGCTCCAGAGTCTATTGGTCCAAGTTCTGACTCTGCCACTTTCTAGGTAGTTGAAAGTAGACAAACCACATAAATTGCCTTTGACTCATATCCTTATTTGTAAAGGAAAACAGAATCATCATGTACCTCACTGAGTTCTTGTGACCATTAAGTGGGAAAATGCCTACAGATTGGCTAGCCCAGACTGTCTCTTAGGCAAGGTGACAATTTTTCTCAGTGCTATACAAGTCACTAGTATGTCACCTTGGACTATTGTACTATTTAATTTTTTTCAGTTTCTTTCCTCTCTTTTGAAAGAGAAATGCTGTGCTTAAAAAATAGGGATAGCAACAGATAAATGTGATTTATAAAAAGAAAGCTCTGAATTTCATGTAATAAGGGTACAATCTCAATTTTTATATCATATTAATATTATTCAGTACTATTATTATCTCTGTCCCAGATATGAAGAAACTAGGGCTTAGGGTTCTAATGTAGCCAGCCCAAGTCAGACACTAAGAAGGAGTCAACCCACAGAAAACAAATTTATGGTTACCAAAGGGGAAAGGGAGGTGGAGGAGGGATAAATTAGGAGCATGGGATTAACAGGTATACACTACTATGCATAAAAGAGATAAACAACAAAGATTTACTGTATAAAATATCTTATGATAACTTACAATGGAAAATAATCTGAAAAATATATATATATATAACTGAATACTTTTCTGTATACCTGAAACTAACTCAATATTGTAAATCAACTATACTTTATTAAGAAAAAAATTTAAAAAATAAAGGAAAGGATAAAGAAAAAAGAAGGGGTCAATCCAGTTTGGGCATTGAGGAAATTTGAACCCAGGGCCAATGCTCCTCCATATCAAAAATCTCCAGCTTCAAAATATCTATTTCCAGTATAGTGAGATCACCTTTTAGATTATTTCATAAATACATTTGACAGAGTCTCATTCTGGATACTTTGACGTTCAGATATCTCCCATTAAATCAAACTACAAGTAGTCAACTGATCCTGACATTGCGTTTTGAGTCAATTCAATCTCCTCCTCATTGCTTAAAGGACCTGCAAGGTCTAGGCTTGTCCATTCCTCCATGCTTCCGCCACCCTGGTGTGTCTGTACCGTGTACAAACCTCACCTCAGTGATCTCCTTTGTGCAATCTGATTGCTATGCAGGTGCACTCTCCCCTCTCTCCACACACCCAGTTCCTCCTGGCTTCCCATCCTTCAGGTAGCAGCTCCTGGGACCTATGCTTGACTCTCCTCCATTCCCTGGAGGCCCTACATCTGAGGCCCTCCCTCTGGCCTCCTCTGTGATAGTGAACAAAATAGACATGGCTTCTGCCATCCTGGGACCTTGCTAACTACCAATAGCAATAAATCAAGCTAACACATATTTTCACCGTCTTTGAAAGAAATAAGCAGTGTGCTGTGATTTAACACATACCTACATACTGAGAGAAGTCTCTCTGAAGTGATGTCTTAAGTGTTATCAGAAGAATGAGGTGGACCAGAAATAAAAGCATTTTTGGCGTAAGTTACAATATCAGGGCAGAACAAAATAGGGCCCGAAGGGATTTTTGTTTTATTGTTTATATGTATTGCTTTCCATTAACCTATAGGAAATGAATTTTATATGAAACCCTTCTTAGATTTTTTTTCTAAGACACACAGGACCTCTAATGCATATGCAATAATGTTAATAAAAGCCATAGCAAGGAGAAAATAGATTAATACAGATATAAAACATAATGCTAAGGAATAGTTACAATAGATATGACACCACACACTGTGATAGAAAGAGAAAAAGAAGGATCAGTTTTTAATATTCAGGAAAGTAAAACATCATATTGTATTTTAAAATGTGGCCTGTCAAACATGCACAAGTGATTAGTATAAAAATGTATGCATTTTGTATGGGTCAATGCGGAAAAATACAATATATTTTAGGAATGTTTTGCAAGAGAACACTAAATATTAAACGTGAAGACTGCAGCTGTGATAGTGAGGTAAGTGAAATAATTACAATGAATGGCCATATGACATCACATTGATATAGGTCAAGTTTTGCCCACAGTATTTTAAAAATATTATATTTTAAAAATCCATACATGGTGGCAAATTATACAGACAGTTATAGTCTACATTTGCTGATGTGAATGTGAGATTCTGGAATCATGTAGAGGCAGGAAATACTTGCACAAAAAAGGCAACTAAATAATATAAAATTTGTGCAAGTTGCCATTTATTTAAAGCTTAGATACTTTATTTTCTAAAAGTAGTATAGTATAAAATAAGCACAAATGCAAACGTTTTGTCAATAAAACATGTATATTTATGTTTTCCAAGAGTCATTATTGTATTTAAATTGCATTATCTGATCAGATAGAAATTATCTTTATTTTAAAGTACTGGAATTCATGTGATAAGCCCTGCCTTTTTTTAGCTGACTCTTCATTGCTTCCTATCTTTTTAACTTCTTACTATTACCTAGAATTATTGAAGCCATGTATCACTGTTTTAAATTAATGTGATGTCTTTTCTTTAGTCTAGGTTTCCAGGAAAAATTATTTGAGAAAAATAACGTTCCTTAGATAATGCTCAATAATAAAAAATTAACCTCATTTCTTATAAAATAAACTATTTCAGAATAATCTCTCCACATAGCATCTTGATGTTATCGCTACATTTCCAGACAATAGCAATGTTTTCTATGCTTTTAGAGGCTAAGAAACGAATTGCTACATTTTTAGGTCATAGGTAAAAGTGATCAGTCTTACTTCTTCAAGAATATGAATGAAGGAATAAAGAAAGATCCAAAATCCACAATCCATTTTATAAAGTACCAATGTATCATTTGTAATGAGTCTTGGAAAAATAAAATTTCTGTTTTTTGGCAGGCTGATCACCTTGAAGCTTTTATAGTGCTCTGCCTGCCAAGCACAAACTTAGGCTCAGATAATTTAGAATTTCTTGGAGGATATAACATAATTTAACTATTCTTGTGTGGTACTTGGGGTGTCAATCAGGTTCAAGAAAGTTCTGTTTTAAAATATTCCTGAAATGTCTCACCAGTGAACAAATCTTAAGACAGAAAGATATTTCATCTAAGATTTGCGTTTACAGCTTAAGTCTATTTCTTCTAACAGTACATATAAAATCTGTGCTACTTACTACCTATTTGTATGGGAGCCTGATATTTGTTGAATTCCTTAGCATTTTTTTAATATTTATGTTAATTTCAAGGTTTCAGTGAAGAAAACCACAAACTATCCCAATTTTCTCATGCAATCTAATCCAACTTAATCGTGCCAAATAAATAAGCCAAAATATCCATTGAGACCTTAAGCCAAAAGTTGAAATTAGTATTAGCTGTGGTAGAACTATAAAGCCCAGTCGAATCTTATTTTCATGTAAGAATAATCTTGCTACAATTTCCAGGTGGCTAACAGTCAGGGTGCACATTTTATTAGAAAGAACAGCAAAAACCTTGTCATGTCAAAGATCCTACCACTTTCCAAAGCTGGGCAGGTGACCCTGAAGCTGGAATTTACGTTGCTGTGTTTACACCATTTTGTGTCATTTCACAGAGATTCAATAATGTAGAGGACAATAAAACTGTGTCCATAAATATTAGTTAGGAAATTAAAATCCAGAAGAGCACACAGCCAACAACTCAAAATTATAATTATTAAGTCATAATGTGAGACAAATGACCCTATGAAATAACTCCTATCACAATTTCACAACAATCCACGTGGTGCTGAGAGGACCTATGCTTTCCATTCTTTTTTCTGTTTGTTCTTTATTGATAAGGTATTCATTTGTTAACATTATAAATTTTCTTTAATATTGAATTCATCAACATTTTCCAATATTTATGTCCATTTTAGGGTTACAGTGAACAAAACCACAAACCATCCCAATTTTTCTATGCATTTCCTAAGCAAAATTCCTAAGCCATTCACCCCATTCACACGTGCTCTTAACGAATGTGTGCAGCTAAGTCAGAAATTCTTCATGGATCTGGTTACAGTTTGTCCTGAACAAGAGAAAGTTCTTTTCATGTCAGTATGTTTCAGTAATGTTTTCTCACACCCATTTGATGGAACGTGTGTGTAGCTGCCAAACTATTCTACGTCAGCTGACTGGCAAGTTTTCACAGGTTTAATAATGAAGTTTGGAGAATACAACCCAAATGACTGTCATATTTACTTTTGAAATGCAGTTATAAAAGATTTTAATAAAAATATTTATTCTTAAAGTCTGTTCAGTTTTCCCGATAGTACATTCTTTACATTACTAATACAAATTGACTGAAATGTATTCCACATCAACAATCTAAGAGAAAAAAATTGATATCAGAAGCAGAAATGTTCTAATGTATTTAGATATTTGTGAGCTATACCTATGAATAATATTTCCAAATACTTTGTTTCATTCACGCTACTTCTTACTAAAGCAAAGCAATATTCACATAAAGGCATGTATGATATTGTTTGTGAAGCTTTACTTCTTATGCATGATCTGGAATTTAATTATCAGTGTAAAGAGCTTAAAATTGGTGGCAGAGTTAAAAATTCACCCTTTTGAATGATCAGATCAAAGAAAAAGTCTTTACAAAGCCCAGCTACCCAAAATCACAAGACTATTGGTTCATCATATGCTATAGAGAGCATACAGAAAAGATGGGGCAAGACATGTTTTATTCCGGACAAGAGAAAGACCAGATTTAAGGAATCCACACCTCCCCAGAGTTCAAGAGGTAACTTGGCAGCCCTTGGGTTTGCAGCTACTCTTTGTAAGAGCTAATGAGGGCCCCATACCCAAAATATTTGCCACAGTAATCTTCAGAAGTTTCAAAATTACTACCCCCCAACAAGAAGTTGTGTAAGACTGTCATCTTTGCCTTGATGTTCAAATAAATCAACATTTAAAATACAGTAGTATTTATTTATTCAGTATAATCATTAGACAGTGCCATGATAAAACACATTTAAGTTGAGCTCAGGGGCAGTAGACAATTCTGCAAATAATCAACACAGTAAAGGTGGTATATTAGTTTCCTATTTCCCCTGTAGCAAATTACCACAAACTTAATGGCTTAAAACAACACAGACTTATGTTACATTTCTGAAGTTCAGAAACCCCAAATAAATCTCTCTGGACTAAAATCAAGGTGTTGGTAGGGCTGGTTTCTTCTAGAGGATCTGAAAGGAGAATCCATATTCTGACACTTTTCAGCTTCTAAAGGCAACTGCATCCCTTGGCTCGTGGCCCCTTCCTTACATCACCCCAATCCTTTGTTCCCATCATCACATCTATTACTAACATTGATCCTCTCTCCTTTTATAAGGACCCTTGTGATTATATTGGCCTGCTGGGATAATCCACAATAATCTCCCCATCTCAAAATGCTTAAATTAATCACACCTGCAAAGTCTCTTTTACCATACTGCATAAGGTAACTTATTGCAGGTTCTCTGGAGATTAGGGGTTAGGATGTGGGCACCTGGGATGGGGGGCATTAGTCAGCCAACAACAGGTGACATAGTGAAAAGAGATTGAACTTTGAAACTACAAAGATATGAGTTCAAATTCTTGCTTTGTCATTTACCACCTTGTGACCTTAGCAACTTAATTAACCTTTGTGATAAAGCTTTTTCATCTATCAAATGGGGATATTAATAATTTTGTAATAAGTTGTTCCAAGAGTGTCACATGAATTTTCCCTCGATACTGGATCATTCTCTTTAGCACACCAATTGCATCATTACCACCTTCCTCACGAAGTAAATGTCCCATTTCCCTGCACCCGTGACAAAAGAGACAATGTAACTAATGTGTTATTTCCTCTGCTTTCATTCCCTCACATCCCATTTTCTCATCAACCCATTTCAACTGGAAATCTGCACACTCCATTCCACAGAAATTCCACTTGTCAAGGTCACAAATGACCTCAATATTGCCAAATCGGATATTCATCTTTTTCCCTTGCCTAACTTGACTTCAGTAATATTCAAAACCGTTGAAAATTCCTTGCTTTTTAAGCACATGTGTCTTTTGTTTTCCTTATCACCACACCCTTCTGATTATTCCATCACCTCCTCCTTCTTGGTCTCCTTTGTTTCTCCCTACTGTTCCTCCCTAAATATTAGAGAGTCCAAAGCTTGAAGACACTAATGAGAATGTCTTTGCCATTGACTGCCAAATTCATATCTCCAGTCCCTCAATTTCTCCTGAGTTCTAGATTAATGTAGTATTTTCTCTATATCTCCACTTGGGTGTCTAATAGGAATCTCTACCTCAACCTTAACATTGACCAAATTGAAATCTTGATCCTAAGCCCTCTGCAAATTTGTTTTTTCCCATTGTTAACATCACAGTAAATGGCAACACCATCCATCCAACAGCTCAAGTCAAAAACCTAGTTTCTCTCTGACCCACATTTAGTCAGCAAGTTCTATCATCTCATTTCTTCAAATTACTTCCTAGATCCATGTACTTCTGTCCACCTTTGCTGTCTCTGTCTTGTGGAAACAATCACCACCTGTCTCAACATTACTGCTACTGAAATGTCTATTAACACTTCTCTCTATCTATTTGGTATGCATCAGCCAAAGAATCCTGTAAAAAATTTAAATAAAAATATATAACTCTCTAATTAAAACTTACCAATGCCTCCCTATAACAATTAGAATAAAATGAAAACTTTTAACCACAGTCTCAGTTTCAAATGATCTAGCACCAGCCTCCCTCCAGACCTCAATTCCTACCACGCCAGCCCTTCTCTACCTTCCCTTCTTGCTCCGGTCAAGCTGACTTTCTTCCTATTCTTTGAAGAGGCCATGCTCATTCCTGCCTTGGGACCTGTGAGTGGAATGCTCTTCACTCAATCCTTGGATTTCAATATGTTCTGCTCTGAGTATTTAAAATTTAAAAGGCAATGAAGGTTCAAACTAAGACGGTAAAATGCTAACAGTAGAATTTCAAGCATCAACCTCCAGATGTATAGTAAAATGTGTATAATAAAACAATTTTTAAAACACTTTTAATGTACATTTTACATGATGCTTATGGAAGTTCTGTTTGGTAGGTATGGGTGCCTGGACCAATGTCAAGAAACCTGATAAGTAGCAGAGACAGGACTTAATTTAGATCTTTCATCTCAAAGTTTAGTGCTATTGCCACTATACCAAATTGTTTCTTTCACAAATATTCAGGATAAATATCAGCATCCTGACCCAAACACCACAGCAAAGTGTGTTGTCTCATTGCCTCTTAATTCAAGGAAAGTGAGGGCTTGGGGGAAGAATTTAGTTTCAACCCATCAAAGCATCCAGAAGGCTACGGAATTTATCAGCCAATACCACCTTCTTGTGTTTCTTATAACAGAAAGATCTAAATGCTAGGAAGACTGGGTGAAGAAGAAGGTTGTGGCACGAACACTTCATGCCCTGTTCTCACAACCTTAGTCTCAGAACAAGATTTTCTTTTGGAGTCCAGCTTTCCCGCATCAACGTAGCATTAAATTGCCTGTTCAAAAGAAGAAAATTAAGGAATTTAGGTCTCAGTACCCTGAAGGTGCTTTCCCAAGCCACCTCAAAAAATGTATACCACATACATGAGTGTGTATGTATATACATGTGTACGTGTGTATATACACAATGTACATATACATATCTATACAAATAGAAAATACACATATTTTAACTGGGTTGTGTACGATTTTAATAGTATTATTTAGCAGATTGAACTACACTTTTGTGTGTATTTAGGAATGTCAACAGTACTTGGAGAAAATAATTCCTTCATGGCAAAATACTCTTCTGTTTTTGCTACAATTATACAGCAGCAAAGACTTAAGGGAAAATTATAGTTACTTTCAATGTATTTTGGATATAAATTTCTGTTTCATTATTGTTTCCAAGGTTCATGTAACATACTTATAAAGTCTTTTTCGGATTCAAAAAATATAAATCATCTGCATAGACTATCACATTCTCAGTAAATGTTTATTTCATTGTAGACCATGAATTAATAATCACTAACATACACTAAGATTATATTTTTACATCCAAATCATACATGCTTACTAAGCATGGTTTATGCTATGATAGAAAAGAGCAGGGCCTATTTTAAAAGACTAGACTTTTAAAAATTATTTGATAGGTTTGGTCAAGTAGAGGCAGATGTGCAGTTGAAATAGTTCACTGAACATTCATTTCTGTTAGATAGTAAGTGGTAAGATAAAAAAAATATTTTTAAGAATTGCTAAGAAAACTAACAAATTTCCAAAATCAAGTACACCTTAAGAATAAAATAATTTCTTGACTCTGAGTTAACATTAACCAGAATTATTTTCAATGCCCTTCAATGCCACTGATTAATCTTCAACTCTGTATTTATGGCATTTAGATTCAAAATGAGAAAACTTCTTGGCATTGTACAGAATCTACACATTATTGTTGTATGCTGAAATCCAAACTGAAACTTTTGGTTTGTGACTTAGTCTAATCTTGCCAAAAGATCCCTGAAAGAAGTAGTTCAAGAGAGTTCTCAGACATCAAATATAAAAAAGAAAAGAAAAAAAGCAGCCTAACATATTAAATTATAAACATATGGATAGAATTTCCTTTAAACTACTCGAGTCTAAACCTTAAGGGTAAAGAATTTAAAAAAAAATATTTGAGGTTTCCATAACACAAAACATTTGAAAAGTTAGGGAATTCAACTACTCCAAAGACAGAAGAGATTTCTACTCTAATATTGAGTAAACTGAACCTTCTCTCCTACTATTTTGAAATATCTGTACTCTACAATTAAAATGGCAATCCTTATTATGTAACCTAGTAATAAATATTAATGAATATATATATTAGTTGAGAGGTTTTTATTTATTATTTGTTTTTACATTCTGGAGCCAGAAAAACTAAGAGATCAAGAGAAAATGCAAAATAAGAAAGGTACATACTTTGTTTATAATTGAATTTTTATTGAGATAACTGTAAATTCACATGCAGTTGTAGGAATAATACCAAGAAATCCATGTACTTGTTAGCCAGTTTCTCCCAGTGATGACATCTTCCAAAACTATGTACAATGTCCCAGCCAGGATATTGAGATCAATACAGTTCACTGAACTTATTCAGATTTTCTCAGTTTAACTTGTATCCATTTGGTTTGTCTATGTATTTTTTCTATACGATTTTATCATATGTATGGGTTTGCGTATCCACCACTCCAGTCAAGACAGAACCCACAGTCTTCATGTTCCCTCACCCTGTCACTAATCCTTGGAAACCACTAAATTATCTCCATTTCTAAATTTTCTCATTTCTAAAATTTTCTCATCGCAAAAATATTATGGAAGTTTAATAATGCATCATGCAATCTTTACAGATTGGCTGTTTCACTCATTCACTCTGCATAGTACTCTGGAAATCATCCAAGTTGCTGCAAGTATACATATTCTGCTTTGGGGTTTTTGTTTTCATTGCTGATGAGTATCCCATGGTAGGTATGTGCCACAGTTTGTTTAACCTGCTAACCTATTGAAAGACATCTGATCTGTTTTCAGTTTTTGGCTATTAGAAATAAAACAGCTATAAACATTGATATACATGGTTTTGGATGAACATAAATTTTCATTTTTCTAGTATAAATGTCCATGAGTTCAACTGTTGGGAAATAAAGTAATTGCATGTTTAGTGTTATAAGAAACTGCCAAACTGTTTTCCAGAGTGACTATACCATTTTCCATTTTTGTCCTCTCCAGCATAAGCGTTGTCACTATTTTTTTCATTTTAGCCATTCTGATAGGCATATCTCAGTGTGGTTTTAATTTGCATTTCCCTGATAGCTAAAAATGTATTTTTATGTGTTTACATACTATAATGTATATCATTTTTGGTGAAATGTCCTTTCATGTGTCTTAGCCATTTCTAATTGTATTTTTGGTTTTTACTATTAGGTTTTCAGAGATACAGTCTTTTGTCAGATACATGGTTTGCAAATATTTTCTCCCAATATGTATTTTCTCTTTTCATTCCCTAAACATGGCCTTTCACAGAGCAACAGTTTTTAATTTAGATGGTGTCCAATTTATCAATTTTTTGGTGGATTGTGCTTTTGGTGTCCAATCTAAGAATTCTTCACCTAGCTCTAGATCCCAAAGATTTTCTCCTATATATTTTTATGAACGTGCAAAGTGGAATGTTTTACAGCTAAGTCCATTTTGAGTTAATGTTTGTATCACATGTGAGGTTCAGGACAAGTATCAGTTTTCGCCTGTAAAGGTCCAATTGTTCCAACACCATTTGTTGTCAGGTTATCCTTCCTTCATTGAATTTCTTTTGCATCTTCGTCAAAAATCACATGAGCATATTTGTTTGGGTCCATTTCTGGGTTGTCTATTCTGTTCCATTAATCTATGTGCCTATTGCTCCCCATCTACAAGTACAACACTATCTTGATTATTGTACTATGTAGTGAGACAATATCTGGTGGAGTGATTCCTCCCACTTTATTCTTTTGTGTCAAGACTACTTTAACTATTCTAGAGCTTGTGCATTTCTTTATAAACTTTAAAACAATTTCATCTATGTGTACAAAAAAAACTTACTGGGTTTTGATGAAAATTGCACTAAACCAATACATCAGTTTGGAGAGAAGTAAAATTTTATTACACTGAGTCTTCAAACCTATGGACACAGCATGCCTCTCCATTTGTTTAGATCTTTGGATTCTTTCAGCAGAATTTTGCAATTATCAATATACAGGGCCTATATATGTTTTAGGTTGCATTTTCTTTGGAGTGATTATAAATGATATTGTGTTTTTAGTTTATTTTTTCATGGATTTATGTTAGTATATAGAAATGCAATTGATTTTTGGTGTGGTGCTCTTGTATACTGCAAACTTGCTGAACTCACTAATTCTAACAGTTTTGCTTTGGTTTTTGCAAATTTCTTGGCATTTTTCTATATAGACAGTCATGCCATCTGTAAATGGGAACAGTTTTATAACTTCCTTTTTGATCTAAATGCCCTTTATTTCTTTTTCTTGCATTGTTGCAGTGGCTAGAACTTCCAGTGCTATGTTAAATAAATGAGCAGACATTCTTTCCATGTTCCCAATCTTAGGGGAAAAGCATTCAATCTTTCAGCATTAAGGGTGATGATAGTTGCAAAGTTTTTTTCCCGGTGCTTTTTTTCAAATCAAGGCATTCCTCTCCATTCTTAGATTGCTGAGACTTTTTTATCATAAATGAATGTCGAATTGTATCAAACGCTTTTCTGTATCAGTTGATATAATTATATGATGTTTATTCTTTAGCCTGTTGGTATAGGAAATTACACTGATTGATTTTCAAATGTTGGAAGTCTTGTATATCTGGAATAAATTCCTTTAGGTCATTGTGTATAATTATTTGTAACATTTTTGAATTTGTCATGGTATGACGTTGTTGAAGATTTTTACATAAGTTCATGCAAGATATCAGACTACAGTTTTCTTTTTTTGTATTGCCTTTGTCTGGTTTCAGGATCAGGGTAATAATGGTTTTTAAAAATTAGGTTGGAAAATATTCCCTCTTTTATATTTAGGAAGAACATGTGTAAAATTGGTATTGATATTTTAAATACTTGGTAGTGCTATGGTCCAAATGTTTGTGTCCCCCCCAAAATTACATGTTAAAATCTTAGTGCTCCATGTGATGGTATTAGGAGGAGGGGCCTTTGCAAGGTACTTAGGTCAGGAGCCCTCCTGAATGGGATTAGTGCCTTTATAAAAGAGACCCCAAGAGCTTGCTTACCCCTTCCACAAGTGAGGACACAGTGAAAAAGTACCAGCTATGAATCAGAAAAGGACCTCACCAAAATGCAACCATTATGGCACCTTGATCTTGGACTTCCCAGAGTCTAGAACGGTAAGAAATAAATGTCTATGTTGTTTACAAGCTACCCATTCTGTGGTATTTTGTTATGGTAGCCTGAACAAAGACAGAATTCTCCAGTGAAGCTATATAGACCTGGCAATTTCATTTCTGGAAAATTTTTAGTCATAAATTCAAATTTCTTTAATGTTTGTTAGACTATTCAACTATGGTCTTTCATCTTGGTTGACTTTTGATATTTTATGGTTTTAAGGAATTGATCCACACCTTCTAGGTTGTCAATTTATGAACATAAAGAAAGGTGCTTAATAATATTCCCTTATTTTCCTTATAATGACTGCAGGATGTGTAGTGATGTCCCCTATTTTAATCTTGATGTTCGTGATTTATGTCTACTCTCTTTTCCTTTTTGTCAGTATTGGTAAATGTTTATCAGATACTCTTGATTTTTTTGAAGAACCAGCTTTGAGTTCAATGATTTTCTCTATTGTTTTCCTGTTTTTAATTTCATTGATTTCTGCTTATACCTTTATTATTTCCTTCTTTCTTCTTTTTTGGGTATATTTTGCTCTTCTTTTTCTAGTTTCTTGAGGTAGAAACTTACATTACTGTTTTGAGACCCTTCCTTGTTTCTAATGTAAGAATTTAGTTCTACAAATTTCCTTTTCTGCACTGCTTTAGTTGCCTCACAAATATTTGATGTTATATCTTCATTTAATTCACTTCTGTATAATTTTTATTTCCTTTGAGAAATCCTTATTGACCTATGGATTATTTAGACATGTACTATTTAATTTCTACTTCTTTAGAAATATTTCTACTGTTGATTTTTAGCTGATTTCACTATGGTAAGAGAATATACCTGCATTTCAATTTTTTGAATTTGTTGAAGATCTTTTTTTTTTTTTTGGCTTAGGATTTGGTCTATCTTGGTTAACATTCCACGGCACTTGAAAATATGTATATTCTGCATTTGGGGGGTGGAATGTTATATATATGATAATTAGATCGTTTTGGTTGATTATCTAGATCTTCTATATCTTTGTTGATTCTCCATCTAGTAATTTGCTAGACCCATCAGTTAACTTATCAGTTGCTTAGAGGGGTTGTAGAAGTCCCCAATTTTTGATCTATCTCTTTCTCCTTTCAGCTCTATCAGGCTTTGCTTCACATATTTGGAAACTGTGTTGCTTTGATGTATATTCATCTAGGCTTGTGATGTATTCCTAATGGAGTGATAAATTTCCCTCTTTGCCTAGGTCTGTGGTGGTTTTTTGTTTGTTTGTTTTGTTTTGTTCTGCTATGAAATACCTTCTCTGACATTAATGTACCACCCTAGCTTTTTAAAAAACAAAAAACAAAAAAACACAAATGTTTGGATGGTGTATTTTTTCCATTCTTTTTTCAAGCTATTTATGTCACTGAATTTGAAATGAATTTTTTGTTAAATTTCTTGTTAAATTAGTTAAATTTATTGTTAAACACTGTAGTATATAGTGTGCTCATGGTTTTTTGTTTTGTTTTGTTTGCTTGTCTTATCCACCCTGCCAATCTCTGTCTAATTGGTGTATTTAAGCCATTTACATTTGAGGTAATTATTGATATGTTGGACCTTAAGTCTAAGCAATTTTATTATGTGTTTTCTGTTTGTTTCCTCTGTTTCATTCCTTTCTCTTTTTTGTTTTCCTATAGGATATTTGAACATTTCTTAGGATTCCATCTGCTTGATGTATCTGTAGAATTTTTGAGTGTTCATACACTCACTTCGTACAGTTTTCATACTGGTTGCTCTGGGAATAAAAGTAGACAGATGTGATATCATAGTCTACTGGAATTAATGTTTCACCACTTTAAGTGAAGTGAGGAAAACTTCTGTTTAGGTCCTTCTACCTCTTCTGTTCTTAAACATCACTTTCTTGAGTATAAGATGGTGTTGTAATTATCATTTCAATCATTAAATGTGATTTACAAAACCTATGAGGAGAAAGACATCCTTTTATATGTAATCATATTTTTGCTGTTTGTTTGATTTCTTTCTTGTTTTCCAATGCTCCAAGATTCCTTCTTTTATCATTTCCTTTTTGCTTGAAGAACTTCCTTTAGCCAATCTTTAAGGGTAAGTCTGCTAATGACAACATCTTTTAGTTTTCTCTCGTCTGATTTATTTCCCCTTCATTCCTAAAGGAAATTTCACTACGTATAATTTGTGCTTGATACTGATTTTCTTTCAACTTGTAGCTTCCATGACTACAAGCTTGTAGCTTCCATGACTTGTAGCTTCCTTGTAGCTTCCATGACTTCAGGTAAAAAATACACTCGAATTGGTGTTCCAAGTGTTGACATTTTGTGTTAAGAATTCAGCACTGGTTATTTAGCAACATAAATATTATGACATATAAAAATCTTTCATTTTAACTCATTTTAAAATATCAAATATAGATAGTAGTTATATAACAATTAATATGATTAATCAGGTGTTAATAAATGCCAATAAAAAGCAAGACTATGGCTATGACTTCAAGCCACATAACTGTGTTTTGTTCTATGGATTCAAATGTTTCCTTAACCTAAGGATAATTGGATAAAATTATTTTTAAACTGTCAGTTCAAAATGTTTTCTTTCAATGCACATGAATAATATCTTTATTATTATTATTATAAAAAGAAAGTGTAGTAAACACATTTCTAAAATGTCCCCCCAGTTATTCCCACCGTTTGATAGTCATAACCTTGTGTAATTCTCTCCCACTCACTGGGGGCTAGCTCTAATGACATGATTCTAATTAATATAATATTGCAAAAGTGATGAGATGTCACTTCTGAAATTAGGTTATGAAAGGACACCACCTCCGTCTTATGAGCACTCTATCACCCCCTCTCTTGGTCATTCTGATGAAGCCAAGAGCCATGTCATAAGCTTTCTTGCAGAGAGGCTCACATGGCAAGGAACTGAGGGCCGACCCTGGTCAACAGCTTATGAGAAATTAAATCCTTCCCACAACAATTTGAGGGAGCTTGGAAGCAGATCCACCCCAAGTTGGACCTAAAGACCACTGTAGCCATGGCAGACACTTTAACTAAAGCCCTTTGAGGGACTCAGAGACAGGACCCAACTGAGCCATACCTGATTCCTAACCCACAGAAACTATGAGACAATAAATGCTGTTTTAAGTCACTAGATTGTGGTATAATTTGTTATACAGCAATACAGAAAGACAATCCATGACCATTAAATCCCTTCCTCAAATTATCATTTATCATGGCCATCCATCACAATTTAGTCTAAGCTCACAAAAAAGTGAAAGTACTTAAGAAATAAAATTTTAACATTTACCAATTAAAGTCAGTATCAATACAAAAGTTAAATGATATAAGATGAGGGAAAAGGAAACGGTAAAAATCAATCCAAATGCCAATCACAGGATTAAGAGAAAATAAATTTTATGTTGTTTCTTCAGATAATGTTAAAATGTAAAGGGTTCTTGGCACTACAGATATATTGTATTCAAGGGAATAAATGTAATAAATATTATATTACCTTATTTAAATTAGATATCTTGACATTAGGCAAAACTGACTGGTGTTTTTGAGAGCCATCACAATAAGAGACAGCTACCCACATCATTAATTTACAGGAAAAACATCGTGAAACCAATTCAAAAAATGAAGAAAACCATCACAAACCAAGCAAATGACATATGTCATCAGAGTGACCACAACAAATCAACAAAATTACCTCTTATTGTTTTGACTATTATACTTATATTGAAATTCAAATACTTTAGAGTATTTGAACAGCTTCAGTTTATTAATCACTGTTCTAAAGTTTTGATGTTAGTTTGATAGCAGAGAAAAGTTTCTTTACAGATTACTGTGAAATAGCTAAAAGACTGCAGTCGCCACACACACAAAAATTGAATTGTCCAAAAAATCCATTTTTAGTGTCTGTTGATATTTGGGAAATCAAAAACCATAAGGGAGAAATATTTTGGATTTTAATTAGTATATTTTGGCTCTTCGAAGAGGTAATAATAACAGGAAATATAAAGTGACATTCAACAATGCCTTTAACAACTTAAAATTAGAAAATGAGGACAGTGTACATTTCACTTTCCTAAAATGCTTCTCAAGAGCACATGACAGTCTACAATTACAGAAGACTTGAAGTTGCTCTAGCACATTTAATTCAATGCATATGATTTTCCTCTCTAGAGATAAGTGAAAATGGGCATGCTCATTTTTACATTTTAATATTCTGATAAATTAATTTATTGAAAAGTATTTTTTACAATTGACAGTAAGATATTGATTTGCTTTTGGAAAAATGAAGACTGCCTACTAGTTGTTTAGAATTTTTCTTTCCCATTTTTGAATGTGAAATACAACCATACGAGAAAAGCTTTCTATTGAAACAGCATTTTTTTTAAGTTCAGTAGTGATAATTTTGAACACATAAGGTGGCATTAAAATCATGAAGTCTTGCAATTTCATCAATCAAGTTTGATTTGAGGATAATTCGTTTTTTAAATGTTTTTCAACTAACATTTTATAACATTTATCTTTAGATAAGAATAATTTCTGCAAATCAAATGATAGATAAACTGAACTGTATGCCATCTTAAATTGAAATTTGGAGACAGAGAAAAAGAGAGAAAGAGCAAGAGAAATTGTCAAGCAACTTCCTAAGCATTTCACATATATTAACCTTTTTACTTCTCACCATAACCAAGAGGCATATCTGATTGTATTTCTGTCTCTATGCCTCTCTATTTTCTATTTGTTCTGAGTCTATGTGTGAGTGTGTGAGAGTATATGTATGTATGATAGACAAATAGATTCTTCAACTCAGCAAAAGTATATCCCACATTTTTATTATTGTAAATTGTTTTTACAAGTTGTAATTTCACAGAGCCTCTGGACTAACAGAAAAGATTTTAAAATATTTATAATTCTACCTTAGTCTGGCTATTCTGTATTATTCAAATGATGACTTGTACACATTTCAATATTTTCATTTCTCTGAGTATATTTTTTCCAATAATATCGACTTTAGGAATGTGATCAAAAATCATCAGCTAAAAATCCGCTATTTCAAACTAAAATACCAATTTGACATGTTAAACATTTATCCATTGACATTTGTAAAATTCCGTCGTTGGAAAACTTCACAGCAGTTTTTGCAATATTTAGAATGGCCTCCAATTTCATAGTTCTACAAGTTTCTCAGTTAAAGTGATATTTGACCTAACATATTTAGTAAAACCTGTACACTCACTATGTCCCAAAAGAAGAACTTAAATTTAAAATTCTTTGACAGTTGTCTCCTAAGGGAATTTTGAAATTATTTTTGGATACCTTCTTTTATTTTTACCTGTAACTACATTAGTGTCTATATTCTTACTCAAAATGGTATATGTTTTTAAATTTAAAATAGCTTTTTAAATTTATTAATTAAATACTACTGATTTTTTCCTTAGAAAATACAAAAGGACTTTGAAACATATTGTGTACATTATCCTGCTGCCTGTATTTGGCCTGGTTTCATATTACACTTCCCACACAGAACAACACTTAGTAATTTTCATTATTGAGAAGAATTTTGAGGAAGCAAGGTTTGTTTTCTCTCTAGGGTATTCAAGTGCTGTATTTGAGTTCAGTAAAAGCGTTAGGAAAGCGATTATAATAGTGTATTCCAACAACAGTTAACATAAAATATAAACATTATATTTATAAAACTAATGAATAAAAAATTTTATAAAATACAACATCTTGGAAAATGCAGACTTAAATATATTTGTGAACAAGTAAAAATAAGAAAAATTACTACACTGAATTTAAGACAAGCAGCAAGTATTTATTTTAATCGTTGCTATTAAAGGCCCAATGAGGCTTGTTTATTGCCTGTAGTCTTTCTTTTTTGACTTAAACATGTAGTTTTTGTGCCAGATTCTCATTTAGCATGAAAGACATGAATTTGATTGTGGAAACTCCTTTAGATTGGGAAATTCTCTACAGAACACAGAAAATGAGCCACATTGGATAGTCAGTTATTCTCATTTACAAAATTCTAGCCTTATGAATTAGATGTCAGTTCAAATAAGACAAATGAAATTAATTGATCTATTTCTGACTATTGGCTTCCTCAGGAAGCTTCCATAATCGTGACTTAGATCAGGTCCCCCTGCCATGATGTCTGAACACTGATACTCTTCATAAATGTGAAATAGAGTTGTGGCCCATGTTTTAAAATTATTTGACCACTCTCTATCTCCCCCACTGACTAAGCTGTGAGTTCAGCATGGGTAAGGACCATGTTTGTTTTTGCTCACCATTCTATCCCCAGGGGCTAGCATAATGCCTGAGTTAGAATGGACATTAAGTAAATATGTATTGTATTAATGAATGACTGAATGAATGAGAGATATTTAAAAGAAAAGAGTCTCTAAAATCCAGCAAAGATTATTTATGAAGAATTTATAAAGAAAATATTTTCACACCAGGAAATGGTACTAATTTTTCACAAACTTTTCCAGATAAAAGAAAATAAGTGAACACATCCCAATTCATTTTATGAGGTCAAAACAGCCTTGATACTAAGACCTGATAAGAACTTTATGACAAATATCTCCCACTAAAAACGTGAACAGAAACGTTAGCAAGAAAAATCTGGTGGTTAGAAATATTAATATAAAACAAAGGAGTTGAATATATTCCAGGAATATAAAATTGATTTAGCACTTGATTATCAATCATTGCAATTTACATAATAAACCATATTAACAAAAGAAACAAGAAAAATCTCAATAGATAAATAAGGTGAATTTGAAAAAATTGAGCACCAGTTTACCATTTTTTAAAAATTGGCAAACTAAAAATAGAAGGAAAAACATGTGATATGACAGCTATCTGCAGAAAACCTAAAGCAATAATCCTTAGTGGTGAATTATTGAAAGCTTTCCTCCACAAATCATAAATAAGAAAGGGGTACCTTCTAAAACTAATACTGGTCAGTATTATACAAGAGGAGAGGTCTTAACAAGTGAAAAGGAAATTAAATTAAATAGGAATAGAAAGGAAGGAATGAAACTGTCATTTTTCTACAATATGATTGTGTAAGTAGAAAATTCAAATCAATCCACAAACTATTAGAACTAATAAGTGAAGTTAGTAAGGTTACTGGATGTAAAGTCAACATACACAATCATGTGTATTTCTCTGTTCTAGAAACTAATACTTACATATCAAATAACAAATGTTAAAAACCAATACTATTTTGTAATAGCATGAAATACATCAAAATAGTTAGCGATATAACAGAAGATGGGAAAACTTGTGTTCCATAAACTGCAATATGTAACTGGGAGAAACTAAAGACTAAATAAATGGAGGAATATATCATGTTTATGAATTGGAAAGCTCAAAATTGTAAAGATGACACATTTATACAAATTGGCCTGTAGATTCCGTGTAATTCCAGTCAAAAACCTCAGAAGGTTTATTTTGTGGAAATTGAAAAGTTGATTCTAACATTCATTTGGAAATACCAAGAGTCAAAAATACCCAAGAAAATGTTAAAGGAGAACAAACTTAGAGGGATTATATGACTGGATATTAAAATAATATAAACCTACAGTAATTAAGACAACGAGGTATTGGCAGGAGGAAAGACAGACTAATGGAAGAGAAGAGAGTCCAAAAACAGACCCATATCCCTGTGGTGCCTGATTTATAACAGTTCAATATGGAAACTTTTTTTCCTTTTTTTCAAAAAAAAGGTGCCAGCTCAACCATATAGCCACATGGAACTAATTGCTACATCACACCAAATAAAAGTGCACTTCCAATAGAGCACTGACCTATAAGTTTAAGAGAAAACAATAAAGCTCTAGAAGTTACCTAAGAAAAATCTCTCACTACCTTACAGTAAGCAAAGATTTCCAATCAGGACAGCAAATATTGACCGTAAAGTAAATATTTATAAATAGAACTTTATTAAAACTAAGAATTTCTATTCAAGCAAAGATATTGTCAACAGAATGAAAATGCAAACAATTGCTTTGGAGAAGGTATTAGCCGTATGTATTCTCCCTTGAGGATTTATATCTAGACTGTATAAAGAATTTTACAAATTCCAAGAAAAAGTTACATGATTTTTTAAATTTTTATTTTAATTTAATTTTAATTTAATTTTAATTTAATTTTAATTTAATTTATTTATTTTTTAGCCGCGCCATGCGGCTTGCAGGATCTCAGTTCCCTGACCAGGGACTGAACCCGGGCCACAGCAGTGAAAGCCCAGAATCCTAACCACTAGGCCACCAGGGAACTCAACATGATTTTTTTTAAAACATGCTAGAAATTTAAAAATATACTTCAAGAAAGACGATATTCACATAGTTAGTAAACACGTGGAATGTTCTTACATCATTAGTTATCAAGGAAATGCAAATTAAAGCCACAATGTAAAACCACTATCCATAAAAATTATCATACATTATTCCTAATAGCTCAAAAGTGAACTTGTCTATTGTCCGTAAACTAAAAATGCATACATAAATTTTGCTATAGTCATGTGATAGAATGCTATATAGCAATAAAAATGGATGCACCAGTGCTAGAAAGAGAGGCATATCACAAATGGTAACTGAAAGAAGCTGGTACAAAATGATACATTCTGCATGATCCCATTTATAATAAATTCAAAAAGAGGCAAAGCTACTACCATGACAGAGGTCAGAATAGTGTTTACTTTTGGATAGAGTGGGAATGACAGGGAGCAGGCATGAGGGAGGCTTCTAGAATGCATACAAGGTTCATTATTTATTCAAGCTGGATGGTGGCTACACAGGTGTGTCCTTTTTAAAATTCATTGAGGGGCTTATGCTTACAGTTTGTTCACTTCACATGAAGCCATCAAGGTTGAACCCCACCATTTAGATAATCAGAAAGAAGCCAGTAGCCAGGTGCTGTCTTTACTACATCTACCCAGAGTTCTAGCTGTCAAGAAGCAGCTTTCAGACTAGGCAGCAGAAGAGACATGATAAAGAGAATATTAACATCACAACATAGTAACGTGAGCTCTAAAGGGAGTACCGAGCACAGGGGCAGCATAGGAGAGGGGAAATGTCACTCTGCTTGGTGGCTGAGGAAAACGTATTATGGTGTGAGTAAGAAATTTTCAGTCACACAGGGGGACATGATAACACGGGCCAGTCCATGTGGTTCACAGTCCTCGGCAAGCTGTAGCTCAATCAGCTCTGTTTGAAAGAAGATTGTGTTCCATGAAAAGACAAGACAACATCTTGCTTGAGCTCAGTGGTTCCCAATTAGCTGTAGTGAAATAGAGTGGTTTAGTATGGAGATTTAAATGGGCATAAAATACAAAAATGTCCAGTAAAGTCACTGTGTTTAATTCCAATAAGATGCTTGATGAAATTTGTACCTACAGAATATAATTAAGATGAAAGCTAGTTTTGTTTCTCTAATCATGTCTCTTTAATACAAGGGAACAGACCATAATGCACTAGTTGATTCATGGTTTAGTTATCTAACTACTCAGATTAAGTTCTCCAGATGTTTCCTTGTCTTATGAAACTAAGTCTCGTTAAAACAATCATGTTCAGATTATCAGAATTTCATTATCAAGTATACTTCTCTTAATGGAAATAAAGCCATGAGTCTCAGCAAACACATGGTTTGGAAAGTCCTTAACAAGACTCATGACAGAGTAGTCAATTGGCCTGTTTGCCCCTACACACACACACACACACTCACACACACGCACACACGCACGAGCCCCTATGATCATTTGCTTTATAACATCTCCCCAGTTATCTTTCTTGCATTTTAAAAATGTTTAATTTAAATTGAAAACCAACAAAATTCTCTGGGCCTGCTTCAAAATAATGAGAATTAACAACACAAAGATAATTGGACTTGCGGGAAAAAGAAAAAAACAAACTCAACAACTTCCTCCAACTTCTTTGAACATATTTCCATTTTCAAACATTTGGGACACATAAAAACAGAATCAAGATCATTATTTTGCTATTCAAATGCTAAAATCAAAATGGAAAATGTGAAAAAGAAAGTAACTGATATTTTGGAAGAAGACTAAATTCAAACGTCAAGTTCCACTTATTCATCTTGTTTATGACAGCCAGATCTACTTTTAAATTTCTAACAATCTTTGGCAGCATAAAAAATCTGACCTCAGAGTCCCATGTCTCCCAGAGCTCTGTTGCATAAAATCTAGAAAACAAACCCATATTCAAATTTCTTTTATACTTTAAGATTATCTGTACTATTACAAGTCAAAAGAATTTTCAGACAAATATAAGTCAATTAAGCATTTCATAAAAGTAATAATAAATTGAAACAGAAAATAGAAAAACACATGTAACATTTTATAACAGCAGATTGTCCCTACTAGTAAAATAAATTGAAGATAACAGATTTTTTTTTTTTTTTTTTTTTTGTAAACAGCAAAGCAGCAAGTGTTCTGATTACCCTGGGAACTGTTCTGGCTTGAATACAACTCAGCTTTTTTTCTTCCACGATGTAAAACAACAGAGGAGTCAAGCACATCTTTTAATCCTAACAGAAGTTAACATGAATACAAAAACATTTTCTTCTCATTTTGTTATACGTTAAAGTCAGACAAACTCCTCTTTTTCCTATTTCCTACTGCTTTTAGCCATTATTCCTGATTCTAAAATAACTATTGGCTCGCAAAGAAAATTTCTGCAATTTCTTTTGTTACTCTAAAAAGTAAGAAGAAAATAGACAGAAAGGTATAGTGAAAAGGGACTTGATTTAACTTCCAACCAGGTGTTAAAATTTTGGAGAAGTTAATTTTTCTCAGATTCAGTTTTAACTGAATAAACCTGGAGTGATAATACCTTATCAGTTTGCTGTGAGAATGCAATGCTATCATATATATAAAAATCTAGGCACAGTGTAGACATTCCATAAGTGATAGCTATTATTTTATGGTTCTTCTTTACTACATAAAATTTCCTTTCTGTACATCATGAATTTGTGGCTGAAAGTAAAATACATGATGTAAAACCGATGTTCACACGTTTCTAAACACTAGTACCAAAACTTCAGTGAAGCTAGGGGATATTATCCTGAGAATCAGCTCTTTCAACTCTCTCTTTTCTATCCCTCCTTTGGGCAATAAAATATCTGCTAAAATGAAATCAAGGGAAATGAGATTATTGAAATTTAGAAAGCAAAGCACTTAAAGATGAAACAAGGAATAAGATATAGGCATGTAAACAATCCCACTTCCAACTTATCTAAAGCTATGGGAACAATGAAATGATAAATTGAAGTAAATAACTCAAACTGATTTTTCCTTGGTTCCTGCCCAAATAGGATGCATATTTCACAGAGACCGTAGAAACAGAGGAGAGGCTACCCTAGCCCTGTCATCAGCTCTTAGCGTATACTTATACTATATGAGGTACGCAGTCTAGATAAAAAGACAGGTCTTGTGCCTATAAAAAGATGTCAGAGCAGAAACTATTAGAAAACAAAGACAGAGTTCAATTTGTTCTTGTGTGTGTAATTGTGGTGAAGGCTGGCTAGTAATGAGAATGATGGATCTACACTATGTTTCCTTGTCAGTCAGTTCCTCCTTTTTCCGTGGCCCCATGCTCTGGTTAATTACTTTATTCTGGATTTATGATACCACAGAATAATTTCAATATATCTGTTTCTACTATCATCTATGAGCTTGCATCTTATTTATTCTTGTCCTGCAGTGACTGGAACACAGAACACACTCAATTAATTAATCCAGAGGGGACTAAAACTACCGTTCAATTAGAAAAGAGTTTACAACTGCCAAAATGCATATGCATGCAATACTGTTTATGTATGTCCATTGTGCCATAACAAATTCATCTTATTTCATTAATCTGGAATCCTCAGGCTTGTTGGAAATGAAAAGTGTATTTGGTGTGTGTGTGTGTGTGTGTATATATTTATGTGGAAATGGAAAGTGTGAATTTTGCTGTTTCAAGGAGGTTAGGGAAAACTCTTTATTTTCCTTATTCTGTAGAAGATTAACTCTGGCTTTCCTCCATTATTTTTCCTATTAATAAAAGTCACCAATATCCTTTGAGTTGTGTAAATCCCAAATTTAGACTTCCCTTACTAATCATTCTTCATCATCCCCTGTATCCAATCAATTACCAAGTCCTGCTCATTTTACTTCCGAAGAAGTTTGCAATCTGTGTTCACTGTTCTCCATCCCAGAGAAGATGTATTTAGTCGAAGTACAGTCGTCTCACTCTTCGATTACTGAAACTGATTTCTAACTGTTCTCCCTTTCACCAGTCTTCACCACTCAGGAACTGGAGAGAGATTTTTCTATTTTTCACTTGATTATTTCATCTTTGCTGAAATTCTTTCAATTGCTTTCCCATTATGTTTTTTTTAATTGAAGTATAGTTGATTTGTAATGTTGTGTTACTGCTTTCCCATTATTTTTAGGATTAAGTTCAAAATCCTTATTACAGCTGCACCAGTCTTACGCACTGGCCTCCTTTCTATTCCTTGCCTTTTCAGCATTTCCAAGTTTCCTCTGCTTGGATACCTAGATATTTCACTTCTCATTCTAGCCAAGCTTTTAGTCTTGGATTATCAAAATAACTTCCTCTGGTGTCAATACTCTATTCCTATATGTTATTTCTTCAGGAAGAATATTTTTTCTATGAGAAATGCAGAAGTTCTAGTTTGAACTAAAATATGCATGGTTCATATTTTTAAAATAGAAAAAATAGAAAATTATGCATGGATTATGCATAATTTTTGCTTTATTTTTGCTTTTATGCATTTCCCAGATATTCTGCAACAAACAAAAAAAAATAGAAAATGCTTGAATTTTCATTACAGTCTTAATTTTTTCTTCCTTTTTGTATTTTACTCCTTCTGATTTATTCAAAACATCAATCTATTCAATTAATACTCAACATCTTAAAGACATAATTTAGGTTCTACAGATATGTAATGCTAACCTATAGAGAGACTATTTCAATTCCTTATTATGTTCTTTAAAAAGCTTTTCTATTATCTTAACCACCACGTGAAAGTTGTTTTCTAATGCTTTATAACTTCTATAGTTCAGTGATCACATATAGCCATAATTTCTAAATGATTATAAAGCTCAGTGAACTTAAAAGGAAAAATTTTTCTGAAATAAATGCTTTGGTTAACATTTAAATTTTTGTCACAGCATACATTTAAAAATATAATGCTTTTAATAAAGTAGAACAAAGACTATTTGACATGTTAATGTAATGTGGATTTTGAATCTATTTTAAATGAAATTATTCAAATATATTGTCCCATTAAAATACTGAAAATTCCTAATGGAAATATGAAAAGCTTATTTTCCTTTCCGTAAACCCCTACCATGACTTAAGCTTTTACAATCGCCTTTATTTGCAACACTAGAGTGTTTAACAATAAAAGATTAAGCACTCATCATGTGAAGATGAAAATCTAACACTATAAGTATATTTTTGCCTATCCCCCATGAGAGTTTTACTTCATTCAGTGTCAGTAGGAGAATCATATTTATTTCCAAAGTGGAAAACTTAAAAGGTATCTATATTTGGTGACTAAATCATTTACCCATTTACGTGAACATGCTCAGTTCATCAAAGCCAAACTCAGTCTAATATTTGTCTCTTCCAGATTCAGATATTCATTATCTAATTCAGCTTCTCTCCCTACCTGTGAAAGTCAGATTGCTGTCCTTCATGCTTCATGAAACCCCAAGATCATCACCTGTCATATCTCCCAAAAGCCTTCTACCTTTCAATCACTTAATCACCTAGGCTATCTTTTTCAAAATTCCCCCTTTCTTAAAGTTTGCACTGTATCAACACAAAAAGAAAACTGTTTTCTTGAATGTTTCCGTGGGGCACTATATGGTTTTATACTTAGTCTTCCTAATTAGGAAAATTCTTCAAAAAAGTCTCTCTAAAAATCACTAAATTTATAAACACCCAGAGAGTAACCTGCACTCAGAAAGCACCCAAAATTAATACAGACTAAAACACGCTAACACTAGAGATTTTATTTTCTAGATTAAGGCAGATTGGGGTAAATTCCTCCTTAATTTTCTTCCTAATGACATTGTAGAATTGCAAAAACAAACAAAAAACTTTGGGCTTTTTTGCTGTCACATTTTCATTTTAGTTAGATAGAAGTCATACGTGTGATGCATAACCATGTCTGGACAGGGCTTCACCTCCTGCTGAGTACGTTGATGCAAATGACTGTTCATTTATGAAAGTTCTTCACTGAAGTTTACAAATAAGTTCCTTGGTTTAAAAAAAAATAGGTAGGCAGAAGGCAGATAAGAATCTAAATCATCTGAAAAACACTGATCACTACCTCTTTCCAAATTTTTGGGCCTATTAGGGTTTTGTTTGGTTGTTTGCTTTTTTCAAGCCAACGTCTCTTGTACATGATGTGCCCTGTTCCAAGATGAACACTTTCCCTGTGGCTCTAAATTAGACTGGAAAATTCGTACACAAACTAAAATACACATAATTAAAAACAAGTAGTGGTAAGTATATAGTGTTAAAAGATAAATTGAGGCATATTAAAAATGTTATTTCAGCAAAAATCGACTCCAATCAGATAGTGCTAAACCAGAAGACTCCACTGACAGGGGCTGAGGAGAGACTTTTATAAAGAAAAGGTGGAAGCAAAGAAAGGAAATATTGATTAGCTATAACTTAATCCCAAGTTGGCTGTTTGTGATTAGCTGTCCTTAGGCTTCAATTTAGTAACCTTGAAGTGTTAATGGACTTAGATTTTGTTTTGCTTCCACAGGCCACCATGACATTAGAACCCCTCCGTCTAACAGGCTCCCTGTTTAATTAATTTAACAATAGTACTTTTAAGATTTTTAAAGTACGTATACTTATTTCCATTTGTCTTTACTTTTATCTTCATTCAGTTTAGGGTTTTAAAATGATTTCTGCAACTCATGTGAAGCAAAGGCAAAATGAGACACACAAACAAGTAAATGCATGTAAAACAATACATTTTGATGATCGTTTTACTAAAAACATACACATGCCTATACAATAATGTCTACTTATTTCTGCATGTTGCTAGTATAGAATAAGGGTAAACATTTTTTAGCTTTTGAGCCTTGAATATTCCTGCATTCATTCAACTAATATTATTTAATTTTTGTCAACTGCCGGGCACATTGTTCCAGGGGTTGAAGGTGCATCAGTAAATAAATAGATTTAAATGTCCATCCTGATGGAGCTTACATTCTGATTACTTGTGAAATACGACTCACAGATATTCAAGTCAAATTCAAGGATATTTTTTTCTCCAAAGATTCACTCATAGCATCTGATCTAGATGTGTTCACATTTTTAAATATAACAAAAATGAGGTTATGAACCAAACAAAGCAAATTACTTTGAACATGTTGAAAAAACTGTAAATAATAGAATTGCATAAACTACAACACAGAGTAACCCAATTTTCAGAGTTTAATCACATATTACTGATTAATCTCCCAAATATAAATATTTACAGATGTTCAGTTCTTCTTTCTTTATGGAAAATGAAGAAACTCTGGGCAGAGAACGAACTGAACTTTCAAAAGTTCTCGAAATATTTTAAACAGGAAACCAGCTGCAATAGCCACCCACGGCAATATGTTCAAGGTGCAGGACTTACAGGAGTTCAGTGAAGCCCTTGGTGACTCCAAATTACTACAAGTCAGATTTAGTTCTTGAATTATATGCCCGTGTGGATATGATTACAGAGGACGCTGAGAAAATAAAATTATTAGTGAATACGGACCTATCCAAGTTTCACAATTATGTTTTTCCTTAAAACACGTGATTAATCTATTTTGAAATCACAAGGCTACCTACCTTTGAATAGAAATAGCATAAGTTTCAGAGAGTATATTGTACCTTTTATGAATGAATGGCAAAAATATAAAAGGAACATGTGAAATTGATTTTGTGTATAATTAAAACTATGCATTTATAGTACTATATTTATTTATAGTATTACAAGGATGTTAAACCAATTGTTTTTTCTTGCTAAGGAGCATTTTAACTCTCAGAAAAACTGAAATAAAATAATATAGAAAAAGCAAAGGAGAACAATGAAATTGTTCAAAACTGGACATTCTTATATTATGTAACAAAAGGAGAAATATTAATATGTACATATATTTCATCACAAATTATCAGAACAGCAGCTAATAAGATGTTGATGTTTAGACGAAACGTTGACTTCTTGTCTCAGTCACTGGCACTAGATTTATAGCCTATCGATTTATGGACTCTTCTGAGATAAAAATAATATCAATCAAATGTTTTGTTCTAATTCTTTACATTTTAATTAATATAAAACAAGTAATCAGTTTTCAGATATATCAGTGGGAGGAAAATACCTTACCCTAGAAAAACAAATATGGTGGTTGTGCAATACTTAAGCTACTTCTTATAATAATATATCCAAAATCTTGATTCCACTGGGAAAATTTCATTTGAAAGAAAAGACATGAAATATTTAAAGATGTAAATGTTAGATTTTGATTTGAAGATCAGTTACTTTATGTGTTAGCGAAACTTCTTCCCTGGCTATACTTTCTCCCTTTTAGCCAAAATGTATTAGTAATTTGTTTAGACATAGAGTCTCTCAACTTCTCCAATCATCTTTCTAAGAGCTGATGTTTCTGTTTTTGTCCTTTGGCATAAAAATAGACAACACTAAAGAAAAAAGCAATTTAACTATAAAACAGAGTTCTTAACACAATTGTTAACTGATCTGGAATCCGTTTTCATGCATTTATTTTTATTGTAGGCATAGTTTTTTTTTATTTCTTTACTAAAGACAAGTAAGGAATTGCATTAAAAATGTCAAAATAACAGGAAGTTAATAGCCAGTGTTTATATTTCTCAACAGATCTGGCTTTCCAGTCTCTAACATAGAAAATGTAAGACATGTGCAAGGAAAGAGCTGAAACCAGATTAAACTCAAGACATTTTTTTAAACTTGCTTTGTTTATATTCACCCTCTCAATCATATAAATATTTTTTCAACTCTTTCCCAAGTAATCCCAATAATGCCACAATTTTAAATCTTCCTCAAAAACTCTATTTTTACTTTTTTTCCCTCTCTGCTCTCCCAGATTTGTATCTTTCATTTAATTCATAAAAAGAAGAAGAAGAAGAAAAAAACTAAGAAATGTGTGGATTCTTAGAAACTGGGTTTCGTTGTTTTCATCATTGCCTGCTTTTCACACCAAGGAAAAGCACCACATCTTTCCTTATAGCAAGGAAAGAACATACTGACACCAGTTATTTCCACGGGTCATCATATGTCACATACTTCCCAGTATCAGTATAACAAAAATATATCAATATAACAGCATCAGAATGGTATAGTGAAACCCAGAGAATACTGGGTTCAGAAACAGAAAACCTGGGATAAATCTGTTTCTTGAGAAGGTCACTCAAACACGTATCTTCATTTACAACACAGAGATAAATATAATTCCTAACCATGATCTATGGTTGCTGTGAGAATACTTTGTAACTGTTTATATTCTGGGGCCTGTCCTACATGGCAGTCATTAGCCATATGGAGCTGGTGTGCTCTTGAAACGAGGGTAGTCTGATCTGAGATGTACTGTATATGTAAATTAGGCACAGTATAGAAAACAAAAGTGTAAAATATCTCATTCATAATTTTATATTGATTATATTTTAGAATGATATTTTTAATATATTGAGTTAAGTAAAATATACTACTAAAATTAATTTCATGTTTATCTTTTAACTTTTTTTTTAACATCTTTATTGGAGTATAATTGCTTTACAGTGGTGTGTTAGTTTCTGCTTTATAACAAAGTGAATCAGTTATACATATACATATGTTCCCATATCTCTTCCCTCTTGCATCTCCCTCCCATCCTCCCTATCCCACCTCTCTAGGTGGTCACAAAGCGCCGAGCTGATCTCCCTGTGCTATGCAATTTTTAAACTTTTTAATGTAACTTTAAATTGTGTATGTTGCTTGAACAATATTCCTATTGGACACCTCTACTCTAGAATATCTAAACAAAACTAAGGGGGTTTCTTTTTCTTAGAGGATTGTACAGAAATAGAAAATTATGCTTTGATTTTTAAAAAATATGTTCAGTGCATTTTGGCAATATTTTTGTCTCTATCTTACAGAGGCTTTCAATCTATACTTCAAGTTAACATGATTACTAATAACAGTATTTACAAATATATGCTTGGAAACTGCATTCTATTGATAGTGGAAACACAGACAAAAGAAGTAATGCCTGTTATTTAAATGCAAATAAACAGGACATTTTCATTCTCTGCCACATGATCACATAATGCAGAAGAGGTGATGCTGCACTAGTTGCACCAGAGTAGAACTGACGTCATTCAAAACAAGGGATATACGTCTGGTCAACATTCTCATCTAGGCTTTAAGAAACCCCATTAAAATATATTTGCAGCTGTTTAGACAGCTTGGGTTTTTAGACAAAAATGATTCTTTGATTTTAATTGATCAGTAAAACATTTAATTTTTTAATGTAACAGCATTTCTTCATAACAATACAAAAATGTTTCTTATATTTAAAAATACATGTAATTGTAAAAAGATTGGTTGTGTTATAAGCTTAAGCCCAAGAATACTAAATAACATTATTAATAAACATTATTTTTATTTTTATCTAAATCATTGGCAAAATAATAAACCTCTAGAAAGATTATGGGCTTACAATTTGTTAGATGTGGAAAATTCTGTCTAGATTTTATCCCTGCCTGAAGATTGTTCTCTAATACAGTCTGTAAGACCAATCAAAACATCATAAAAAATAGCAAGAAGGTAAATGCATAAAATCACAAACAAAAAATTAGAGTCTCAGTATGGGAATGGGTATTAAAATTAGTGTCTACCTGTGGATATTTATGTTTTTACCATAATAAAATCTAACTATCTATATATACATATATATGTATATATATATATATACACACACACAAATATACATATACATATATATATAACATTATGCTTTTCCATGTATTTTTATGAGGCAAGTATTCCACATTTAAGTAAATTTAAAAATATTTATTAATAAAAAACAAAGCTTATCTAGTAAAACCAATTGTGTTAATTGATTAGGTAGTAGAGGGATGAAATATATTTTCAGGGACAAAAACTTCATTTAATGTCCAAAGTATTTTCACATACATTATCCTTACAATATTCTCATCTCTCAGTTCCTATTAATTCCAATAATTTTACCTCACCCACCCATTGGCTGGTTATATACCCTAGATGTCATTACCAAGTTAGCATTTCTTTCCCATTTCAATGTCAAGCACCTTTCTGATTACCTTCACCTATTGGCCCAATAACTCTCTTCTTTGACTGAACTTGGACCTCCTATAAATTGATTCTATTACCTTCTGTTTCTCATCTACTTCACATCAACGTTACCCTCCCTATTCTGTGCTCCATTATTAGCAAGTTACCTTTGGCTAGAATGGCATTCTCTCCACCTTACTTGCCTAGAAAACTCTAATTCTGGTTAATTCCAACTACCTGCCTGGTCCATAGATGCACCTCAGCACCTGATCATACTTGGAGAAAACACATCTCTTGTCATCTGGTCTCACTTCAACTTCTTGACTTGAACATCAAGCCAGCCTTTAGTGCTACCAAGCCAATTCAATCAATTCGCTCTCCCGTTCTCTTGAACAACGCCACACATTTTCTGTCTTCAAACTTCCCATGTCTTTCTCAACTCTTCCATCTCTCTTGATGAACTTGTTTTTTCTATTTCACTAAGAAAAGAAAAGTTATCAAAGACAACCACTATACTCTGGTTCTACCACAGCTATTAGTCTCATTAATACCATTATACTCTGCTTGTTTCTATGGAGGGATCATTCAAGCCCTTAAGGCCAAACTTCCCATTTGTATGCTCCATCTAATCACCTCTAACACACTCAAGGATGTGGGTCCCCCCAAAACAGTCCCCTCTCTCCTACTAAATCAGTTTATACTTCTCTTCTAGATCATTCCCATCAGGAAATGGGCAGGCTGTAATACCATCAACCTTTAAAAAAATCATCTTGATCCCCATCCAGGGGCCATCCTATTTCTCTGGAATTTTTTGAAACAAAAATCTTTAAAAGACATTTTCACTCATCCAATTCTCTCTTGAACCCACTGTATTAATATTCAAGCCTAGATCTCTACAAAAACAATCAATGACTTCTACATTGTTAAATCTAATTAATGTTTAATTCCAGGCTTGAAATTCCTGTCTGTCTTGACCAATTAGTAGCATTTATATAACTGGCCATTCCATCTTTCCAGGTCACTCATTTACTTGGCTTCTAGAAGACCCCTCTCTCATGGTTCTTCTCTACCTTGCTGGTGTCTGCTTCTTACTCTGCTTCAGTGGGTCTGTCTCACCGCACACTTCTGAGGTGGAAGTGCTCCAGGGCTGAGTCTTCTCACCCTTTCTCTTCCCCAGTGGTAATATGTCTAGCTGAATGCATCCAGTCCTTTGCCTTCAAAACCACCTATTTCCTGATGTTTACCAAAATTATTTATCCATTCTGAGATCTTCTTTTAGTTCTCGACTCATGAATCCAGCTGACATCACCACTTCAATATTTAACTGGTATCTCAAATTTCACATGTCCAAAAACAAATTCTTAAACACCAGCTCCCAATCTAAACTACTCCTCCCACTGGCCTCCTTCTGTCAACAAACAGATATTTTATTATTCCAGTTTCTCAGATCAAGCCAAGAGATCATCTTTTTTTTTTTTTTTAAGAGATCATCTTTGATTCCTCTTTTTTCACACTGCACATCATCGTTGTTGGAAAATTCTGTATTTTCATAATCTCATCAACTCTGTTTCTAGTAACTATTTCAAACTGCCTTATCTCTTGCCTGGACTGTTGTATTTTAACCAGTCTCTCTAACTTTTCCCTACTCCAGTGTATTCTCCACAACAGCTGGTGTGATCCTTTTAAAACTCAACTTAG
Source organism: Eubalaena glacialis (assembly GCF_028564815.1). NCBI lineage: Eukaryota > Metazoa > Chordata > Mammalia > Artiodactyla > Balaenidae > Eubalaena > Eubalaena glacialis. The sequence goes on from NC_083730.1 coordinate 9,067,124, forward strand.
GATCAAAACACTTAAATCACTTCCCATCAGGCTCACAATAAAAAAAGAAGTTATTGCTGCGGCCTGTGAGGGTCTCATGATCTGGGTACAGGCTACTTCTCCAAACCATTCTCCAGGATCTGAGATTTCTGGACCTGAGATTCATACCATTATGGGGTGAGGAGGCCTTTTTTTTATGTAAAAGATTATCTTGAAACTTAGCTAGATTAGTTTCACAGTACACCTGCCTCTGCTTTGCTTACTTTCTGCAGCTGCTGGCCTTCTGGCCATTCCTTCAAAAGACAAAACTCTCCTGACTAGAGACTTTAGTGTTTTTTAATCTACCTATAACTTTTCCTCCTAAGATTCCTCATGGTAGATTTCTTTCATTCACCCTGACGGAGGGCAGTTCTCAGGTTATGTCAAAAGGAAACACATTCTCCATTCCCTCTTAGCCTGCCTTTTCTTTCGTCAAGAACTTATCATTACTTAATATATAATTACAGAATTTGTGGATTCTATTGCTTCACTAGCTAAAATTTACACTTGATGAAAGCAGGGGATTTTTAGTTTAGTTTGCATTTCTATTTCTATTGCCAGAACAAGGTCGGAGACACAGTAGATATTCACCGCAAAGTGAATAAACCTGCAAGAAAACAGAGTGACTTAAAACTATTCTTTTTTTTCCCCAAAAGACAAGTATTACAAGTTTACTAAATAAATCAGACTCTCCTAAAGAAGGTGACCTTGGAAAACTGGATGCTGATAGACTTTTATAATTAATATAGAAAAAGTTTTCAGTGAGGTTAACTTCCATTTTAATCGTGATCAGGAACTTAATTCTTTGAATTATCTGAAATATATATATATATATATATTACAGTGAATATCTTTATCTACAAAAGACAAATGTTTATACATAGCCAGCCACAAATACTTTTGAAATAGTGTGTAAAGTGGATGAGGGACTTGAGAGAAAAAGGCATGTGTACCCTTTCCAAAAAATAAGAGAATCAAGGGGTTTCACAGGACTGAGAAGTTGGGAGGGGGAGTTTGCCTCTTGCATTATTTATACTTCTGATATTGTTTCTGATAAACATCTAGGTTACTAGAATGCGTCATTTTCATTAATTTATATAGGCAAAATACTCAATAACCACTTACAGCCACAGAGTAGATATAGACAAGTGAATATATTAATATAAGACCTAGGAGTCAAGCTTTGGTGTCAGGTAGGCTTAGGCCCTGCCTTCCGTGAGAAGCCCACTTCTAAGACAGCTGACCTGCTTATGGCTCGGTGAGTACTGGAGTCTTTCCCATCAATCTGCACTAGTAGGTCAAATTTATTGCAGTCCCACATCCAAAGTTCAGAAACCAGCATGTAGATTCATACAGCATCAACATTTTTAGAGTCCATTTATTATCATAATTGTCAGAATCAATGTTTTCAATCCACACAGTAATAAGTTTTATAACTTAAGCTCTGTCATTATAAGAAGAACAGAGAAACTTGGGCAGCATCAGAGAATGGGATGAGAGCAGCTCTAAGTTGCCTGGCTTTGGTCTGACTCAGTCCTGCCATAGGTAAACCTACAGGAGATTCTGAACTAAAAATGGAATGAGGCACACCTGAGTCCTTACACAACCCCTGCAATTACTCGAACTCCTACCTAGGAAAAGCTTACAAATAGAACTTTCCAGAACTACATTAAACTCCAGGGATTGCCTGGCACTTCCACCTCCCCCCTCCTCTCCTTTGCTACAAAGTGTTACCATTCCACTGAGCACTTATAATTTGTGAGTTATGTTTTCACCTCATTCAGATGATGAGTAAACAGAAGAAAGGAATCTATGAATATATGCTGAATAATAAAGCCGTTTGATCTTTGGCAGCCATCATAAGTTCAACTTTTGACATAATGCCTTCAAAATCCTAAATTCACTAAGGGAGGAAATGAAAGACTCTATGAAAAACCCTCAGAACTCTTTCCGTAAAAACTAGTCTAAAGTTGCTTCAAGCTCTTCTTCATTTAAATATTGTCACTTTACCTCGTGTTACATTTCTAAACAGTTTCTGCAACTTAGAAACATATGTTCATGAGTCAGTGACTGAAAGACTCACTTCTATTTTTTTGAACCTTAAATTCCACAAATTAAAAGCAAGCATTGGGATAAAATACGATTTGTAAGTTCTGCAATGAGCATGTTTCCTACCCAATACTAAGGATATCTCTGTCTTCAGCTACCAAAAAAGATGCTTCTATCAGAATTTTAACATCAAATACCTTTATATCTTTGTTACACGTAACAGCAATTCTTGGCAAATACCATTGACTATAAATCACCAAGATAATATTTAAACATATAATAAGATTAATAATCCTCTGCAAAGCTATTGATATGATTTCAATGAAATGGCCCTGAGCCCAACCCATCTTCTCTTTGATGGGTTGATTTTCTCCAATAAAATACCTATACAGTTTTCCTTTTTATAACCAAAGTCTCAATTCATACTTAATCACAGTTGAACATCTATAATTGGTGACGGCACTGAGGACTGGGGTATACAAAATTCCCTCTTTGGAAAACAGTCTTGGAATTCAGCCTAGACCTATTTAATTAAAATAAAATGTCATAAAGTCAGTGACCAAAGCATTTGAAACAACAAATGTACTTATTCTTTTAGTAATGATAATTTTCAAAGGATGAATCTTTACATTTCAACTATCTTTATCTGTTTGGATGCTTGGCAAAAGGTATTACTCCAATAAAGCCTACTTAAGTGACAGCAAGCTTCTAAAATAGTACATAGTACATTTCTAAAATGATATCATAGAAATTATACATATTATTCAAAACTCATTATTATAACATAAGGTGCCTTTCTAATTTTATTTCGTTAAAAACATTGAAAAATAGAAGAGAAGAAATTGAATGCTATTGCAGAGATTAGTCCTATTCCATTTAGAGGAAAAGCAAAATAATGCATTTAAGGTTTGGATATTTGAAGGGGAAAGTGTTGATAAATAGGTTCTATTCTTTTTACTATACATACACTGTTCTCAAAATTATCTATTAGCAACATAAATTTTATATTCACTCTTCACCCATTGAAATAAAACTTATAGGATAATTTTTTTTGGTTATAATTGCATCTCTCCATAATTTTGAGAAGGTGTGGTCACTAGGCATTCATTCATATCATGCATCAAAAAGAAACAAAGGAATGTCAGTGTAATCCCAATATCATTTCCAGTCATTTCACGTATTTCATTTGTGAATCAGTAATATTAGATGAAATTTCCTTTGAGAAATCAAAATATATCTTCTCTGAATATGACTGCAACATTCAAGAAAATAAAAGAGAGAGGAAAGCATAAGAGATGAATATGAGAACAGCCAATTTAAATGTAAAACCTGCTTATTTTCAGGATCAATTTCTTCTTTCTATTCCCAATGCCAAGAGTGGACCACCTGACAGGACTGAGATGGGCTGGGTTTACACATGCTGGAATTGATCTGCCTGTTGTCTCACCGCCCCTCCCTGAGTTCTGTTACCCCAATGCCCATTCCAAACCATCCTGCTAACTCCAGCCAGATTCACATCCCTAAAATACCAGTGCAGCACAGTGGAATAGCTCTGGAGCCAGAAAGACATTGTCTGGAATCCTGGCTCCACTTACTATATTTGTGGCTTTAAAGAAATCATTTAACATTTTTGAACATCAGATTTTTTCACGTGTAAAATAAAGATAATATGTAAAATAAAGTTCATTTGATCGCACAGCTATCAAAATTGTAGATATGTATGTAAGTTACCTTGCACACAGAAGCACAATCATGTGTTGAAAGTATGCCAACGATGAAAACGAAGAAGATGATGATTAAGAAGAATAAGATGATGAAGAAGAAGGAGGAAGCAGAGGATGAGAAGAAGAAATAATCCATGTCTTCAGAAATTTGCAATTGTCCCCACTGTATGATATATAAGGGCAAAATTAATCTGTATGAATTTTAAGATGCTCCACAACTCCATCCTACTCTAGCTATTGAGAACAATGTCTACTACTCACAAGGTGTATTTTTTTCTGCTCCAGTGAGGGGAATCACTCATCCCTATCCTACCTGGCTGTATATTAATTTATGCCTCAAAACCCTTTGCTCCAACTACTTCTAAACAGTAGAAGAGTCTTTTTGCTTTTCAGCAACTATCCAAGCTCCACGGATTTTTTAAGTCTCAGCTCAGGCAGCCAGACTTTTCTTTCAAGGCTTCTCTAAAATCTTGCTAAAAAGGGAATTTTGAAGGTTTTGGCATTATGGCAGAATTCAATTGACCTTGTAATACAAATACAGGAGATATGATGCTTCTTCAAATAGAAGTGGCCTGAGATCATTTTCAGTTGTAAAGAATTACTGCCATTATATGTGTGGCTCTAATAATTAGATGAAACCTTCATAAATTTCAAAGCTACACCCATAGTGAGGCACCAAGAAGCTAGGTCCCAATGATCAAGCAAATACTGAATCCAATGAAAACATATGAACAGTGCAAGAGAGACCACTAAATGATGTTATTTCACAAGAAAACTATTTTTTAAAGTTTTAGGGAAAAATACAATTCATATTAAACATTTTTCTAAATATTCAAATAGACATTGATATTTTAAATCAATATTGCAAAATCACACAAAACTTATACAAATATTGTATCACTAGCTTGTCAAGATTCCTTTCTAATCTAATGCTTATGTAAAAATATGGAGAAAAGTCAGAATTAAAGACTAATTTATATGTCTTTAAATATTTGACAATATTTAAAGGATACTTAACAATATTTAAAGGATATGACAATAGGATATTTGACAATAAAATGATTAACAAAATATTTAATCAAAAGTTGTAACAATACCCTATCCCACAAAAATATTAGCAAAAGTGTATTCAGATGATTTTAGAAAAAAGAAAAACTAGTGTTTATTTAAACGAGAATATCAAGAAATATCATTGTGTATTTCAGTGCCATGTTACTTACATGTTTATAATTGTATTTTAAAAAGAATATCTCCTTTATATTTCTGTTTAACAGATTTACCCATTCAACATTTATTTTATAATTTATCTTTGCAGGAAACATAAGCAAATACTTCCCAACGGTTTTCAGAGATCCTTTTTCCTTAGTTCTGTAATTACTTTCTCTAAACACCCATTTCCTTTTATTATGTCAGGGTTTTGTTATTATATTCTATGTCTCTTCTCCTCCAAACTACCCAGGTAGCTTATATAAAGAAATCAATATTAATGCTAAGTTTGAAGTATACTTTTCTGTTAACAGTGACAGGAATTTAGCGTGAGGACCAGCAAAATGAAAATAACTCTAAATGCATGAGGCATAAATATGAGGATGTGCATAATAATTCTACTTTATTTTTACTCTAAGAATATAGATTACTTCAAACACATTGACTAACTCATATTCATTTGGAACTACAAAACAAGGTTTCATTATCAACATAATATATTAGTCTAAATTTAGAATTGAAAATCTTACCTGAGTTTTGTTAGTACACAGTTATTTTTTACAAAACAGGAAATGTATGACAGGCTGTCAGGATAAATAATACCAACGTGGAAAATGGAAGAGGGAGGGAAGAAATCAAGTCCACTTTAAGAAGAAACACCGAATCCCTCTGTTTCCCAGACCTACAGTAGTTCTGCATCTTATAAGCAACTGTATTTTCTTTGCTCTGAGAACAACACATGCTCTGCCCCAGCAGGAAAACATAAAAATTAAATAGAAAACCACAAGGTTATTAAGCATCTTACCCTCTGGGCTTGCTGGGCTGCTCTAGCGGCTCAGTGTTACAGACACATATGTAAACAACAGAATTTCCGGCATCCTTTTCTCATCTGTATAGCTCTGGGGTCTTGGCCAACAGGATTATTTCCAGCATTAAGGCCGCTCCACACTAACTCGAAAAAGATTCCCATTGGTTGTGAAGTTTTATCAAAACCAATACCACAACACTCTCTGTGGATCACAAGTGAGCTATCCAAAATGAAATCATTTTAATGTTCCCTAACTCAGTATGGTTATCCAATACTTTCTACACAACCTATTTGAACTGTACTGTAAGTGAAAAAGGAAGAAACATCCACCCCTTCATCCACCAGTGTGTTTAATGTTTAATAACAATTTGTATAACTTGCAATAGTAATGGAAAAAATAAAATGGCAAAGCAAGAACTAATACCGTATCTATCTGCAAAAGATTTAAAGAAAGATTACAGTGCAGATTACAGGAACAATAGGAAACATCATTGGTCCAAGCTGATCTTTATTAGATTGCCCCAGAAAAGAAAAAAAAAATTTTAATAAACTATTTGGGCATAGAAATCAAGATACAAAACTGTATGTCAAAACCTTTGATTTCAGTCATGTTGGCAGGAATTGTGAGCTGCCGTCTCCAGGGCCCCCAGTGAGAGCTCGCCAGCCCCTTTCCCTGGGGAAAAAAAGGAGTGACTTTCTGGTGGCATGATGCAGCTGTCAGGAAGTGTTCTGATGAATGGGTGATGGCAGACTACATGAAAGAGAGCTCCTCTGGTTGAACTAACAGCATAGAATGCCCAAACTTTCTTTTCAGAGGAGAGGGCAGAAGAAACACAGTCACTATACCCTTATAAACAGCATGAAAAGAGCATTTGAAAGTTAGGGAGCTAATGTCTCCAAATTATTTTATTCTTCCTCCCCTCTTAATTTGGAAGAATATTCTTAGCTGAATAACCTATTTGTCATCTATTTCTACTGAACAGCATCCTTTCCTCCTTACTTCCTGATGCAATGGAGGGGGCGACCATTCTCCCATAAAAAGTGAACTAACCCTCTGAGGTTTCCTTTCGTTCGGTCTTTTCAGAAAATGTGCTCAATCACCATACTCTCTTCTCTCTCCCTGAACTCTCCCTTTCATCTGGATTTTCCTCATGGCATTTTAAACACCACCAGTTCTTCAGTCAGTTTCAGTTATGCCAATGAATCTCGCTTTCAGTTTGGTTATTTTCACTTGTAGATACTATTCTCTTCTGCTTCATGATCAGATGATTGAAAGAGCTCTTTCCAGCCAGGAACCCCATTTAATCTACCATCTACTCCCTTTAGTGCACCAAAGTGACTCTCTGAAAACACACACTTCCCCACACACACATGCATATGCATTCACACACATGCACGTTTTGTGTTTTTTTTAATTTGTAGACTCCTCTCAGCCCGTATGTTACTTGTCCTCTATGCAGCCTTTGACACTGTTCACAGCCCCACCTACATGAAGACTTCTTGGATCTCAACACTACATCCTCCTGGTCTTCCTCATGAGCACTCACCATCCTCTCCCCGCTCTCTGGAGGCGCCTCTTTTCCCTCCCATCCCTACATATCCTGCAGGTATGTCCTCATGTAAATCTATTACCTCGCTGGATAATTTCACCCATTCTAACAGTTTCAATTATCACCTTTCTTTACCAAATACTTATATTTAGATCCAATCCTTTTCTGAGTCTCCAACACTTATATACATCAGCACACTGTACTCTGCTACCAGAAAATACGACAATATGTCATCAAGATATTTAAAACTGAAATCATCATCCCTCCATGGACTTGCTGTGTTATTTACCTCAATAATGCCAACCAGTCTTACACTTTGCCAAAAAAAAATCCTGGAAGTCATCCTTGAATTCTTTTCTATATTCAGTGCAGCATCACCTCCTTTTGATTTTACTTCAATAAGCTGCCCAGTCCTCTCTTTTCCCACTGCAACAATCCTGGTTCAGGCAACTGTCATAATCTGACTAGGTCACTGCAGTGTCTTCCTAAATGATCTATCTGCCTCCAAGCTTGTTTAGTAGGCAATCTTTAGTAAGAGTTACAATGGCCTATTGCCAGTACTCATGCTTCTTGAAGGCTCTGAAGATTTTTAACCCTCTTATCACATCTCTTCTTCAAAATGCATTTGCCAGCATGCAACTTTTCTGGATTATTTTTTATGTCTTGTAAGCCATGTCATGTCCTTATCCCCCCCTCTATTACTTTGTTCTCTTTCAAGGAGGAATCCCTCCAAGGGACTTTCACTGGTCCTATTCTCACCCCACATCCTCTGTCAGAGTAATCATATCCATTTTTGTGGATTCTTTCACCATATGTATTATAGTGGGCTGAATGATGTCCTCCAAAAAGATATGTTAAATACTTAACCCTTGGTACCTGTGAATGTGCCCTTATTTTTTAAATGGGGTCTTTGCAGATGTAATCAAGTTAAGATGGGGTTATACCATATTAGGGTGGGTCCTAATCCAATGGCTAGTGTCCTTTTAAGAAGAAGGAAATTTAGATACAGAAACACAGAGGAGAACACCATGAGAAGACAGATGCAGAGATTGGAGTGATACATCTACAAGCCAAGGACTTTTGGTACCCACAAGAATCTAGGAAGAGGCAAGAAAGGATCCTCCCCTAAAGCCTTTGGAGAGAAAGTATGGCCTTGCTGACATCTTGATTTTGGACTTCTAGCCTCCAGAACTGTGAGACAATAAATATCTATTGTTTTAAGCCACCAAGTTTGTGGTGATTTGTTAAACAGCCCTAGCAAGTATATTAATATACAAATAATTATCAAATATATATAGCCAGCCCAAAACAGTTTATCAGCTTCAGATCTGCACTTCTAACAGTCTAATGAAAATAGGCACTAGGAACCATTTAAATCCCTCGATAATCTCCAGACACCAAATCTGTTATATTTCTTCCAAAACCTCTACTGTACCCTGTATTATCAGTCTTAAATAGAGAAACCATCATCCAGTCTCTTGAGCTAGAAAATTTTTACTATTCCTGAGTCCTCACTTCTCTTCACCCTTCAAATAACTCACTTTTATAGTAAAACCTGAAAGAATTGACTATTTGTCTGTCCCCACTTCCATCTCCCCCAGCTCTTATGAACCCATACCAATCAGAATTTTGTTTTAACACATCAGTTTTTTACTGCCAAGTTTATAAATTACTGATCAGTAAAATCTGGCTATATATGGAGGGCACCGTCTCTCTTGGAAGTTTGTCAAGTGAAGGCTCCTTTGTTCCACACAACTTCACTTCCCTTGGGGTCACAGAGTGGAGTAGGTGTCCTGCTTTGTCCTTATTGCCAAATCTGGCTCACAAATGCTTTGTTGATTGATAGTGTGGTACCTACTAACATCATAGAAACAGAGTTATCCCTCATCTCCACCTTAGTTCAAAGGGTACATTGCCACTATGACTTACATACACCATTATGTTAACACTCCATATCCCATAAAAAGAAAGAGGCGCATAAGAAAAAAAGAGGAGAAAATTCAGCCTTGGAGTTTTCATAATTTTTTGGCCAGTTCACAATAGCTTAAGGTACTCAGCACACATCAATGAAAGCTAATTTTTGTGTGTTTATTCCAATTTCACTTTATATATTAGGTCCTTCCTGTGAATTCTGATATTTGCTCACCAGTATTATTTCTCTACTTCCTCCCTACAAAAAGAATTTTTATTTTTGTTTGGGGCAACAAAGTGGTCAGTTTAAAACAAAACAAAACAAAACAAAACAAAAAAACCCCACCTTATGTTACCAAGACTCCTAGTATAAGTACACCTAGCCACATGGTACAGTTTGGCTGGTGAAACATAAGTGAAAGCCTGAAGAACATCTTTGGAAAGTTTCATTTTCCTGATGTGGATGGCTCTCCATTTCACTTCTTTCCTCTTCTTCCTTCCTTGAACAAGGATAGGAGGCTTGAGATGGAGAAGCATTCTTTAACTAATTGTGAGGCCATGAGGTCAAGACTCAGACGGAAGCCACACTAAGAAGGGCAGAAGGAGTGGGGGCCATGACTGGGTCATGCAGACTTTGGTGATGGGAGGAAAAGAGAACTTATCTGGTTAAACCACTGTCATCAGGTTTCTCCTGTGGCCTTATTTATTACAGTGGGAGCTACAGGCCAATAAAAAGTTGTAACAGCATCTAACTGCAGAAACCATTGGGAATAAATACTAATCAGAACTGATTTTACTCTGGATCCTTATCACTTAATTGAGGAGCCCTGAAGAAACCATGAAATTGAAAACTCCCGCAGCAACCTTTACCCAATTTTAAAGCTATTTCTCACCATCTCTGTGAGAAATCACCTCTCCTGGTCCCCACAGAAAGAGTTAATGTTACAGCCAAAGGCGATATTCATGACTTATTTACATGTCTGTTTCCTCAGAGAACTGTAAATTTCTTAAGGAGATAATGTTGTGTCTGTCTTCAAATCTTTTGCAAATAGGCAAATAAATTAATGAATAAATGAATGAAGGTATAAATGGATAAATGAATAAATACATGGATGTTCTATGAAAGCAATGAAGAAAACAAAAAGAATGAGAGTATTTCAAGACTGGGTGACTTGTAGAGAAAATAAATTAGAAAGGTATACTTTAAAACATTGAATAAGTGTTTGGTGATTTTAAAATTTCTTCTAATATTGGTTTTTTTCCTACTTTTATAAGTTGAAAGAATAGTGCCAAACATTACACGTATATGCCTCTCACTGACAAAGTAAGAAAAATAGAAATAGAGACAAAGTAAGATAAATGGAAAAGATTTTTCTGTGGACCTCAGTAACTATTTGGATTCAGCTGTTAACTTTTAATTGCTACAATTTCAATGGCATTAACAATATTTGTAGGTTATTCTAAAGCAACATATAATTGTCTCAGTAACTGAAAAATTTTTGCAAGGAAGCCAATTTCGGTTTTGATTGAAATGCACTAGGTGATTTGAAATCATAGATTAGAAACATGTATGTACAAAGTCACGGAGTACACTGTGATTTTACAAATACATCCTTCATCAATCAAGAGACCAGCTGGGAAGCCACATCTTTTATTAAACTGACTTGTGCCTGCCCACATACATCAGCAACATAAATCTGAATGTCAATGTGTGAGTCTTACTGCAGTGTTAGAGAAAATATCATTTTTCTCTCACCATTTTAGAAATAGGAATTATTGTTTCACAATGTCCAGAATTTCTTTACAGAAACAATGCATATTTTCTGTGAAAATGTCTAAGTTGTACTACAAAGCCAACTTGATTTATATTTTGTCAGTTGAGGGAAAAGTTAAGAAAAAAACCTGTAAGGAAAATAAATCTGATCCACAATAGAACATATTTTAAAAAGAAGAGGTCCTGATCTCAGACAGACCTCAGAGTCACATCTCAGAGCCCATTAGTCCCTTCATTTATAAAACGAATGTTACGACCAACAGAGACATGCTGAGGGCTAAGAGATAGTGGATATGAAGTGCTCAAAACAGACCCAACATTAAATAAATTGAAGCTATCATTAGTGTTAATTATTTTAAAAAGTAGTATGTTGACTTAATTACAAAGGTCTACAAAATATTTTAAAGCAAATTTTTATATTCTACATATTAACATGAAGCAGATGTAATCACAGCCCAGTTTGATGGACTTATTTTGCTGTGTCTCTATGCGGTAGCTTCATGGTTGTAAGCTTGCTCTGGCACCCAACTCAGGCCTGCTGAAAACAATTAGATATATTACTTGGGCTTGTAATAAGCATATGATGAACTTGTCTTAGTGAGACTCTGTGAAATTATAATAAGTTTATCTTTGTGAGACTTTGAACAGTCCTTAGGAATACCTACTAATGAGACAATGGCCCAGAGGCAAATACTTTCTTTTTAAATAATCAGATATATTTTACATAATTAGAATTAAATATTTAGTCATTGGATTTTGATCAAATTCATAGCAGAGGTTAACAGTTAAGTCTTCTTTCCTTGGTAATCACGATGTGATGTACTTCACATTTTGAAAGGATTTCTCAGACTCAGCACTGTTGACATTTGGACCAAATAACTCTACGTGGGGCTGTCTTGTGCATTGTAGGGTGTTCAGCAGCATCCCTGGCTTCTACCCACTAGTTATCAGCAGAACACCCAAGCTGTGACAACCAAAAATGTTTCCAGACATTGCCAAATGTCCCTTGAGGCGCGGAATTTCTATCAGTGGAGATTTACTGTTTAGAGTGATGGAGTGGTGGGAAGGTGAGACTAAGACATGGCTTTGCTTTGCTAACAGCCTGCTGTCAGCTGTGCATAAAGTGACTCTATCATTCCACGCCTTATCTTCCCCACATATACACCCAGGAGATCAGACTAGATACTGGCAAAAGCTTATTTTACCAAAACATTAAGTACCTTAGCCTCTCTTCTTCTCCCTCTCCCTCTCTCTCACACACAGACACACACACACTCAGACACACACAGAAACACACGCACACACAAACATATGCACACCCGCCACACACAGATACACAGACACAGATGCACACACACAGACACACACAGACCCACAGAGACAAACACGCACACACACAGACACACGTGCACACCCCACACAGACACAACACGCATGTACCCCACACACACAGACACACACACACATGCACACCCGCCACACACAAACACACACACAGACACACACACATGCACACCCCCCACACACAGACACAATATGCACACCACACACACACGTGAACACACACACACACATCCCCCCACAGACACACAAAGACACAGTCGCACACACAGACACACACGCACACCCACAGGCACACACAAAGACACAGACGCACACACAGACACACACACACAGACATGCACACACGCACACACACACAGCCCCACACAAAGAGACACACAGATACACATGCACACAGACACAGACGCACACACACAGACACACGCACACACAGACACACACACACACAGACATGCACACAGACACAGACGCACACACACAGACACACGCACACACATAGACACACACACGCACACCCACCCACAGACACATGCATACACACAGATACAGACACACACACACACATGCACACACACAGACACACAGAGACACACACACAGAGACACACACAGACACACACAGACACAGAGAGACACAGATGCATACACACAGACACAAAGACACAGACACACATGCACACACACAGACACACACGTACATACAGACACACACATGCACACACACACACACTACCACTCTACTCACACCTTTCAAACTCGCTCACGCAGTCTGTGTATGTCAGGGTATCAAATGCATAAGGAATGTAAACAAAAATATTACAGAACCCATTTCTAATGCAGGGAACCCACTTCTAATTCAGTCTTACAGTGTCATGATTAATTTTTCTTGGTAACTTCAACTCCAGAATGACCACATATTCAAAAACTAAAAAGCTTCTCATTGATACATCTGAATTGATAATGCCAATTATCATTTTTTCTTGAAAGAGCACAACTCAACATTCAGTGAGAGAAGTGTAACAAAGTGCAACAAAGCTTCAGGTAAATCCAAAACCCTTAAGAATAAAGAAAAGAGACCCCACTGGTAGTGAAATACACTGAAGCTATCCACTCAAAAATAAAAGACTTAAAAAAAAATGACTGTGGTGTCTAGAGCTTGCTTTCCTGCTCTCCACCCACACACCACAGTGGAAAATCCACCTGGAAACAGGCTCACAAAGCTCTCATCAGGGGTTCCTTTCAGGGGCCAGATCTGCTGGGTAAACAAATGTACCCCCTACACCAACCTCCACTGGCACCAGACACCTCACCTGCAACACATTGTTGTAAGGCTTCTTTTGAACCTGCAGAACAGAATCCAGAGTCTGGCATATAGCATGCACTCAATTAAACGGTAGGTATAAAAATAATAGTAACATCATCATCATCATAATATAGATTCAATTATACAGCAAACATGAAAAAAGTGAATGATATTCTTTTTATTCTAAGCACTTAAAAGGAATAAATGTCCCTCAGGATTTTATTTAATTCTGGTGAATCAATATTAAAGAATTCAAATCTTTATTTCCAGCTATTGTAAACTGGAGCGTTACAGTGGCATCTCCGAACTGTGAGAGGGCAATACACCTCTGATAAAGATCGAGCATGACTGAGAATATCAAACTCTAACACAAAAGCAAAAGATAAACAAAAACATTGTTTTAACTTAACTAAAAATGAACTATATAGTACCATTAGATAATTAAATAAAGGCACAAATATTTTCAATACATATCTCCATTACCCAGGCATAACTTCTACTAACTTTGAAAAACTATGGGAGAAAAGAAACAAGGAATGAAGGTTCATATTTTTTTAATATTTTTGAAAGGCAATTTTATTTTAGTATATTCCTATACAATAATGACATAGAGATGTATATGTTCATTTTTTGCAAGAATGTTAAAATGTCCCAAATCAATAAAAATAGAAACAATTTGGTGATGAGCCAAATGAAAATGTATAGTTTCATCCAAATCCTGGAAGTTCAAAATGAAAAATATGCTAAAATTGGGCCTATAAACATTATTAAACATCTTTCCAAGAGAATTCAATGATGATAACGTATTTGGTAGGATAGTATAAGAACAGGACTATAATGGTTTCTTCAGGCAGGAAATGCATTGTTAGTGGTTCAGACTGGTGAAAATTTACCGTTCTGGTTAAACAATAGAAAATTAACAAAAGAGAACTATAATAAAGGAAGTCTGTGTATTTACAGTCTCTTTTATCTGTTGATTTTTAGAAACCCTCAAAAATACCTCAAAGACTATTCTATTTATAATATGTCTTAGATGTCAAAAATTAAAATTAATGTATATTATCACTTTACCTGAAATAATTTACAAGGCTCGGCCATAAGTGTTGTTATAAAAACTTTTAAAATGCCCATACCCAATACTTTTGTCTTCTATTTATTCCACAAATCATTATACAGGCCAAACTCAGATGACATTGTAGGCAATTAAAAAAAAATAACAATTATATTTTAATATTTTGACAGTTTATCATCAGAATTAACCTAAGAAATTATTTTTCACATTGGCTTTCAAAAAGTTTTTAACATAGTGGCACCCTTTCTTTTAAGAATAAAAAATACAGTATATATTACACAGAAGTCTTATATGTCAAAAGTGGAACCTCTCCCATTAATGTTTGGAGAAAGGCTTGGATACCTGCCCACTTGGAAACTCTCCTCATATCTAATTTCCTCCGACAATGGTCTTTGGAGGTCATCCATAGACTCCCCAGACTCTAAGGAGCACTTTGGAAAACAACTAATAAAATAAAGTCATTATTTTGCAGATAAAGAATCTTGATTTCAGCAAAGAAAAATTACACGTCCAAATTTTTTGTCCGCCCACTCATTCTTCTCTTAATTTCTTGAGAACTTAAATATGTTTTTGTCAAAAATATTTATTACATAATTCAGGGATATTTCTTTTTACAGAGATCAGAAAATAGTAATAAACCCGAATAAGACTATTATCCATGACTCCCATGATCAGATAAGTAATGAAGACATCTTGTCACGTACCATTCATGATATTGTTAGTTAATTACTACAGATGACCAATAGATAATTTGTGCTTCCTTTAACATGGTGGGAGGTACAAGATATACTAATCTGAATGTGTTGTCCTGTATACCTAAAAGTCTTACTGATGTGGTAGGGTTTCTTCCTCCACTCTTGGTAGGGCAGGTGTCTTAGCAAGACCATCAATGAACTAGCTACTTATCCCTCATCTGGTGTGATTAGCATAAAGTCATTTTTCTGACATTGGTCCAGGTCACTTCAGAACATATTATGACAGAGATTAGAAGAGTTAACATAGATCTGTGACAAGGCTGCCCATTCCAAGTGAATACAAAATTTTTCTGACCCAAATAACATCAGCAAAAATGGCAGAGTAGACAACTCTGGAGTTCAAAAACACTGAAAACTTGTTATAACTGTCAGAATCCACCTATTGAAACTCTGGAAGATAGGGAAAGGTTTACAGTAACCAAACAAATAATTAACCAGGAGAAAGTTCACTGAAACAGAGTAGGAGATCTTTGGGGCTCCAATCAGTAAACTAACTTTACTCCTTAAGGACATATATAAAGAAAAGAAAATTAAACCCAAAGCTAGCAGAAAGAAAATAAGAAAGATTAGATCAGAGATAACAGTATAGAGAATAAAAAAACATACAGAGCAAGAACAAAACCAAAGTTTGTTCTTTAAAAGGTCAACATAACTGACAAACCTTTAGTTAGATTAATGAGAGAGAGAGAGAGAGAAGAATTATATTAATGGAACAGAAATAAAAGTGGGGACATTTCTACCAACCTTACACAAATTTAAAAAAAGGACTGTAAGAAAACACTATGAAAAATTATACATCAATATATTAGATAACCTAAATGAAATGGACAGATTCCTATAAATTCACAAACTGCCAAAACTGACTCAGGAAGCAACAGAAAGTCTCACAGACCTTTAATAAGTAAAGAAAAATGAATAATCAAAAACATCCCAACAAAGTAAAGCCCAGGACCAGAAGATGGCTTCATTGGTGAATTCTAAAAAACATTGAAAGAAGAATTAATACCAACCTTTCTCAAACTCTTCCAAAAATAGAAGAGGTAACACTTCCTAACTGATTCAAGGAAGCCAGCATTACCTTAATAATAAAGCCAAACAAAGACAGCACAGTAAAATACAGAACAATGTCTCTTATAAACGTGAGCAAAACATTCCTCAACAAAATTCTAAAAAATAGAATTTAATGCATATTAAAAGCATTGTACACCATGAGCAAGTGGGATATATCCTAGGAATAAAAGGGTATTTCAACATACAGAAATCAATCAATGTAATACATCACTATAATAGAAGGAAGGGAAAAAACACATATGACCATGTTAATAGATGCCAGAAAAGCAATTTGCAAAATCCAACAGCCTTTTATGATAGAAACACTCAGTAAAAGAGGAATAGAAAGGACTGTCCTCAACATGATAAGAAAGCATATATGAAAAACACATACCTAACATAAAACTCAATTAAAAAACACTGAAAGTTTTATCTCTACTATCTCTCTAATATAATGAGAAAGGATGCCCACTTTCACCACTTCTATTCAATACTGTACTGGAAGTCCTAGCCAGAGTAATTAGGCAAGAAAAATAAATTCAAAAGTGTCAAAATTGTATATAAACTATCTCTATTCACAGTTGAAGTGATCTCATATGCAGAAAATGCTAAAGAACCCATACTAAAACTGTTAGAGCACATAAACAAATTCTGCAAAGTTTCAGGTTACAAGATTAACACAAAGATCACTTGTTTTTCTCTACAGTAGCAACAAACAATCTGAAAGGATATTAAGAAAACAATTCCATTTACAATAGCATCCAAAAGAATAAAATATCTAATAATAAATTTAAACAAGAAGGTGCAAGTATTGTAAACTAAAAACTGTGAAACACTGATGATGGATATTAACAAATATATAAATAAATGGAAAGATATCCCATGCTCAAAAATGAGAAGACTTAATATTGTTAAGTGGCAATACTTCTCAAAGCGATCTACAGATTTAATGCAGTTACTATCAAAATCACAACAGCCTTTTTTTCTGCAGAAGTGGAAAATACAATCCTAAAATTCATATGTAATTACAAGGTATCCAAACAGCCAAATAATCTTAAAAAAGAAAAATAAAGTTGGAAGACTTACACTTCTCAATTTTAAAATTCACTGCAAAGCTATCCTTACCAAAACAGTGTGGTGCTGTTGTAAAGATAAACATATAGATCAATGAAATAGAACTGAGAGTCCAGAAATAAAGCTATACACCTATGGCCAATGATTTTCATCAAGAGTGGTAAGATCATTTCATGGAAAAAGGGTAATCTGTTCAACCAATAGGACTGGGATGACTGGGTATCCACATGCAAAGAAATGAAACTGTACCTTTATCTCATACCAAACATATTAAAAAAAACCCAAAATGTATCAAAGGAGATCGGTTCAAGATGGTGGAGTAGAAGGACGGGCACTCACTCCCTCTTGTGAGAGCACCAGAATGCCAACTAACCGCTGAACAATCATCAATAGGAAGACACTGGAACTCACCAAAAAACACACCCCACATTCAAAGACAAAGGAGAAGCTGCAATGAGATGGTAGGAGGGGCGCAATCAGAATAAAATCAAATCCCATAAGAGCTGGGTGGGTGACTCACAAACTGGAGAACAATTATACCATAAGAGTCCACCCACTGGAGTGAAGGTTCTGAGCCCCTTCTCAGGCTTCCCAACCTGGGGGTCCGGCAATGGGAGGAGGAATTCCCAGAGAATCAGACTTTGAAGGCTAGTGGGATTTGATTGCAGGACTTTGACAGGACTGGGGGAAACAGAGCCTCCACTCTTGGAGGGCACACACAAAGTGTGTGCACATTGGGACCCAAGGGAAGGAGCAGTGACCCCATAGGAGACAGGACCAGACAGACCTGCTAGTGTTGGAGGTTCTCCTGCAGAGGTGGGGGTTGGCTGTGGCTCACCGCGGGGACAACGACACTGGCAGCAGAAGTTCTGGGAAGTACTCCTTGGTGTGAGCCCTCCCAGCATCGGCAATTAGCCCCACCAAAGAGCCTGCATCCTCCACTGCTGGGTCACCTCAGGCCAAACAACCAACAGGAAGGGAACTCAGCCCCACCCATCAGTAGACAAGCAGATTAAAGTTTTACTGAGCTCTGCCCACCAGAGCAACACCTAGCTCTACCCACCACCAGGCCCTCCCTGCAGGAAGCTTGCAAAAGTGTCTTAGATAGCTTCATCCACCGAAGGGCAGACAGCAGAAGCAAGAAGAACTACAATCCTGCAGCCTGTGGAATGAAAACCACATTCACAGAAAGATAGACAAAATGAAAAGGCAGAGGACTATGTACCAGATGAAGGAAAAAGATAAAACCCCAGAAAAACAATTAAATGAAGTGGAGTTAGGCAACCTTACAGAAAAAGAATTCAGAATAATGATAGTGAAGGTGATCCAGGACCTTGCAAAAAGAACGGAGGCAAAGATCGAGAAGATGCAAGAAATGTCTAACAAAGACCTAGAAGAATTAAAGAACAAACACCTAGAAGAATTAAAGAACAAACAAGCAGAGATAAACAATACAATAACTGAAATGAAAAATACACTATAAGGAATCAATAGCAGAATAACTGAGGCAGAAGAACGGATAAGTGAGCTGGAAGACAGAATGGTGGAATTCACTGCTGAGGAACAGAAAAAAGAAAGAATGAAAAGAAATGAAGACAGCCTAACAGACCTGTGGGACAACATTAAATGCAACAACATTCGCATTATAGGGGTCCCAGAAGGAGGAGAGAGAGAGAAAGGACCGAAGAAAATATCTGAAGAGATTACAGTCAAAAACTTCCCTAACAGGGAAAGGAAATAGCCATCAAAGTCCAGGAAGTGCAGAGAATCCCAGGCAGGATAAAACCGAGGAGAAACACACCAAGACACATAGTAATCAAACTGAAAAGAATTAAAGACAAAGAAAAATTATTAAAAGCAATGAGGGAAAAACGACAAATAACATACAAGGGAACTCCCATAAGGTTAACAGCTGATTTCTCAGCAAAAACTGTACAGGCCAGAAGGGAGTGGCACAATATATTTAAAGTGATGAAACGGAAGAACGTACAACCAAGATTAATCTACCCGGCAAGGATATCATTCAGATTCAACAGAGAAATCAAAAGCTTTACAGACAAGCAAAAGCTAAGAGAATTCACCACCACCAAACCAGCTCTACAACAAATACAAAAGGAATTTCTCTAAGTGGTAAACACAACAGAAGGAAAGGACCTACAAAAACAAACCCAAAACAATTAAGAAAATGGTAATAGGAACATACATATCGATAGTTGCCTTAAATGTTAATGGATTAAATGCTCCAACCAAAAGACACAGGCTCGCTGAATGGATACAGAAACAAGACCCATATATATGCTGTCTACAAGAGACCCACTTCAGACCTAGGGACACATACAGACTGAAAGTGAGGGGATGGAAAAAGATATTCCATGCAAATGGAAATCAAAAGAAAGCTGGAGTAGCAGTTCTCATATCAGACAAAATAGACTTTAAAATAAAGAATGTTACAAGAGACAAGGAAGGACACTACATAATGCTCAAAGGATCAATCCAAGAAGAAGATATAACAATTATAAATATATATGCACCCAACATAGGAGCACCTCAATACATAAGGCAACTACTAACAGCTATAAAAGAGGAAATCAACATTAACACAGTAACAGTGGGGGACTTTAACACCTCACTTACACCAATGGACAGATCATCCAGACAGAAAGTTAAGAAGAAAACACAAGCTTTAAATGACACAAAAGACCAGATAGACTTAATTGATATTCATAGGACATTCTATCCGAAAATAGCAGATCACAATTTCTTCTCAAGTGCACACGGAACATTCTCCAGGATAGATCACATGTTACGTCACAAATCAAGCCTTGGTAAATTTAAGAAAACTAAAATCATATCAAGCATCTTTTCTGACAACTATGCTATGAGATTAGAAATCAATTACAGGGGAAAAAAACGTAAAAAACACAAAAAACATGGAGGCTAAATAATATATTACTAAATAACCAAGAGATAACTGAAGAAACCAAAGAGGAAATCAAGAAATACCTGGAGACAAATGACAATGAAAGCACGACGATCCAAAACCTATGGGACATAGCAAAAACAGTTCTAAGAGGGAAGTTTATAGCAATACAATCCTACCTCAAGAAACAAAAACAAGCTCAAATAAACAATTTAACCTTACACCTAAAGGAACTAGAGAAAGAAGAACAAACAAAACCCGAGGTTAGTAGAAGGAAAGAACTCATAAAGATCAGAACAGAAATAAATGAAATAGAAACAAAGAAAACAGTAGCAAAGATCGATAAAACTAAAAGCTGGTTCTTTGAAAACATAAACAAAATTGATAAACCTTCAGCCAGACTCATCAAGAAAAAGAGGGGGAGGATTCAAATCAAAATTAGAAATGAAAAAGGAGATGTTACAACGGATGCTGCAGAAATACAAAGCATCCTAAGAGACTACTACAAGCAACTCTTTGCCAATAAAATGGACAACCTGAAAGAAATGGACAAATTCTTAGAATGGTATAACTTCCAAGACTGAACCAGGAAGAAATAGAAAATATGAACAGACTAATCACAAGTAATGAAGTGGAAACTGTGATTAAAAATCTTCCAACAAACAAAAGTCCAGGACCAGATGGCTTCACAGGTGAGTTCTATCAAACATTTAGAGAAGAGCTTATACCCATCCTTCTCAAACTCTTCCAAAAATTTGCAGAGGAAGGAACATTCCCAAACTCTTCTACGGGCCACCATCCCATTACCCTGATACCAAAACCAGACAAAGATACTGCAAAAAAAGAAAATTATAGACCAATATCACTGATGAATATAGATGCAAAAATCCTCAACAAAATACTAGCAAACAGAATCCAACAACACATTAAAAGGATCATACACCATGATCAAGTGGGATTTATCCCAGGGATGCAGGGATTCTTCAATATACTCAAATCAATCAATGTGATACACCATATTAACAAATTGAAGAATAAAAACTATATGATCATCTCAATAGATGCAGAAAAAGCTTTTGACAAAGTTCAACACCTATTTATGATAAAAACTCTCCAGAAAGTGGGCACAGAGGGAACCTACTTCAACATAATAAAGTCTGTATATGACAAACCCACAGCAAACATCATTCTCAATGGTGAAAAACTGAAGCATTTCCTTTAAGATCAGGAACAAGACAAGGATGTCCACTCTTGCCACTATTATTCAACATAGTTTTGGAAGTCCTAGCCACAGCAATCAGACAAGGAAAAGAAAAAAAGGAATCCAAATTGGAAAAGAAGTAAAACTGTCACTATTTTCAGATGACATGATACTATACATAGAGAATCCTAGAGAAGCCACCAGTAAACTACTAGAGCTAATCAATGAATTTGGTAAAGTTGCAGGATACAAAATTAATGCACAGAAATCTCTTGCATTCCTATACAGTAATGATGAAAAATCTGAAAGAGAAATTAAGGAAACACTCCCATTTACCATTGCAACAAAAAGAATAAAATACCTAGGAATAAACCTACCTTGGGAGACAAAAGACCTGTATGCAGAAAACTGTAAGACACTGATGAAAGAAATTAAAGATGATACCAACAGATAGATATACCATGCTCTTGGATTGGAAGAATCAATATTGTGAAAATGACTGTAATACCCAAAGCAATCTACAGATTCAATGCAATCCCTATCAAATTACCAATGGCATTTTTTATGGAACTAGAACAAAAACTCTTAAAATTTGTATGGAGACACAAAAGACCCCAAAGAGCCAAAGCAGTCTTGAGGGGAAAAAAACGGAGCTGGAGGAATCAGACTCCCTGACTTCAGACTATACTACAAAGCTACAGTAATCAAGACAATATGGTATTGGCACAAAAGCAGAAACATAGATCAATGGAACAAGATAGAGAGCCCAGAGATAAACCCAAGCACCTGTGGTCAACTAATCTATGACAAAGGAGGCAAGGATATACAATGGAAAAAAGACAGTCTCTTCAAGAAGTGGTGCTGGGAAAACTGGACAGCTACATGTAAAAGAATGAAATTAGAACACTCTCTAACACCATACACAAAAATAAACTCAAAATTGATTAGAGACCTAAATGTAAGACAAGACACTATAAAACTCTTAGAGGCAAAAATAGGAAGCACACTCTTTGACATAAATCACAGCGAGACCTTTTTTGATCCAACTCCTATAGTAATGGAAATAAAACGAAAAATAAACAAATTGGACCTAATGAAACTTCAAAGCTTTTGCACAGCAAAGGAAACCATAAACAAGACGAAAAGACAACCCTCAGAATAGGAGAAAATATTTTCAAACGAATCAACAGACAAAGGACTAATCTCCAAAATATATAAACAGCTCATGCAGCTCAATATTAAAAAACAAACAACCCAATCCAAAAATGGACAGAAGACCTAAACAGACATTTCCCCAAAGAAGACATACAGATGGCCAAGAAGCACATGACAAGCTGCTCAACATCACTAATTATTAGAGAAATGCAAATCAAAACTACAATGAGGTATCACCTCACACCAGTTAGAATGGGCATCATCAGAAAATCTGCAAACAACAAATGCTGGAGAGGATGTGGAGAAAAGGGAACCCTCTTCCACTGTTGGTGGGAATGTGAATTGATACAGCCACTATGGAGAACAGTATGGAGGTTCCTTAAAAAACTAAAAATTGAATTACCATATGATCCAGCAATGCCACTACTGGGCATATACCCAGAGAAAACCGTAATTCAGAAAGACACATGGACCCCAGTGTTCACTGCAGCACTATTTAGAATAGCCAGGTCATGGAAACAACCTAAATGCCCATCAACACACGAATGGATAAAGAAGATGTGTTACATATATACAATGAAATATTACTCAGCCATAAAAAGGAAAGAAATTGGGTCATTTGTTGAGACGTGGATGGCTCTAGAGACTGTCATACAGAATGAAGTAAGTCAGAAAGAGAAAAACAAATATCGTATATTAATGCATATATGTGGAATCTAGAAAAATGGTACAGATGAACCGGTTTGCAAGGCAGAAATAGAGACACAGATGTAGAGAACAAACGTATGGACACAAAGGGGGGAAAGGGAGGGCAGGGGGTGGTGGTGGTGGTGTGATGAATTGGGAGATTAGGATTGACATATATACACTAATATGCATAAGCCAGATAACAAATAAGAACCTGCTGTATAAAAAAAATTTTTTTTTAATGTATCAAAGGCCTAAATTTAAGAGTTAAAACTATAAAACTCTTAGAAATAAACATAAGGTCAAATCTTCATTACCATGGATTTTGTCAGTGGCTTCTTTAATGTGACACCAAGCATAAGCAACAACAAAAAATAGATAAATTGAACTTCATCAGAATTTAAAATTTTGTGTTCATGAAAGAACACTGTGTAGAAAAAGAAAAAAAACAACCCAGAGTATGAGAGAAAATATTTGCAAATCACATATGTGATAATGGCCTAGCATCCAGGATATATAAATAGCTCTTACAACTCAACAACAAAAAGATAAACAACACAATTAATAAGTGTTCAAAGAACTTGAATAGACATAACTTCAAAAAAGATACACAGACAGATAAAAAGCACATGAAAAGATGCTCAGCATCTTCGTCATTAGGAATTGGAAATCAATGCCACAATGAGACACTATATTATATCCACTGGGATAACTATAATCAAAAAGACATATAATGAGTATTGGCAAGGTTGTGGAAGAAATGGGATCCTCATCTGTTGCTGGTAGAAATGTAAAATGGTCCAGTTGCTTTGGAAAATAGTCTGGCAGCTCCTCAGAATGTTGAACATAGAATTTCCATATGACCCAGTGATTCTACTATTAGGCATATACGCAATTGAAATAAAATCCTACATCTACACAAAAACTTGTACTCAAATGTTTATCACAGCATTGTTTATAATAGCCAAAAAATAGAAAAAAAATGCTCAATGACTAATAAATGTATAAACAAAATGTTGTACATCCATTCAATGGAATATTATTTAGCAATGAAAAAGAATGAAGTCCTGGTACATGCTATAACATTGAGGAAAACTGAAAATATTATGCCAAGTAAAAGAAGTCGGAAAAAGACAACATGTTGCGTGATTTCCTTTATATGAAATGTCCAGAATTGGAAAATATATAGAAACAAAGTAGACTATTGTTTGCATATAGTTGTGGTTGGCGGGAAATGGAGGACAACTGCTAAAGGTCACAGATTTCTTTCCTGTTCTTCTTTCATCTTGGGTGATAAAAATGTTCTAAAACTGATTGTGATAATGGTTGCACAACCCTGTGAATCTACTAAAGCCACTGAATTATATATTTTAAATGGGCGAAATGTATGGCATAGAATTATATCTCAACAAAGCTGTTTTATTAAAAAAAAATCAGCCCATGTGTAAGGCAGCAAGTCTGCCTAAGTTATCAGAGCTCCTCATAATCAATAGCAAGGCTCTGTAGAATTACTAATATAACTCATCTCTATAGTCAGCTACATTTTTTACTGCTTTATTCCTTCCCTCACTGCATGATTTTCTGCTTGTCTACATTAGTCATCCGCAACCATTTTGATTAGGCAGTCACCAGCAAGTCATATTCACTGCGAACCCACAATACAAGTACATGAATTCATTTATAAAATATAGTATTTATACCACTGTGCCAATATGTGATGTATATCATTAGACTACTATGAAAATACAAATTTAAGAAAAATAAAATTTTGAAATGTAAATAACTGTTTATTACTCTCTTTCTACTTTCCAATTGCCTTAAGCAATTCACCCACATAGTAAGTGGAAAAGATATAGTTTCCAGGATGCACTGCTGGTAGGTTTCCTGCTGTCATACCCCCTTATAATTATTTTGTGACGAAGACTATACTTTTCATAATTTCTTGCTACACTGCCAGCTCACACACCTCTATAAAGACACAAACACACGTATGTACACAAAAATTTCCTACCAGAGTAAACTGTTTGCATTTGCATTCTTTGTTTACCAAGGTACTGGGGGGTGAGAGCAAAGTATTTGGAAACAACATCTGTCACCCTCATAAAAAAACACTTGAGAGTGGCTGGCTGCCAATTTCTCGGGGTGGTATACATCATTAAACAGGAACACGAAAAGCATCTTCGTATTTTTATTCAGAATAACCTCTATCAAAATTTAGGATGGGTCAGATGTTGAGGTCTAGTTTTTCACATACGCACCTTATCTACCTTATAACTATCTTCAATTTTTCAAAATTCCAGCAATAGGTTTTCTCAGTTTTTGTTTTGTTCTGGTGTTTCCTTGAGTTTTCTCCTTTTTCTTCCTTGTAATGATAAATTTGGAAAGGAGGCTTTGAAGGCTATAACTAGACATTATTTTGACCGGGAGTCAAACTTATTTCTTTATAGTTATACTCCTCTGATCTGTGAGCTCCTTCAGAGCAGTGCCCATGCCTTGTTCACCTTTTATCCCCAATTTCCAGTACACTGGCTTGATAAGTACTAGGTTTTCAATAAACACACTTTGAATAAGCATATGAATTACTCAATCAGTTATGCATCAGGGATTTGGATAGCTTTTTTTAATATAAAGATATTTAATTAATTAAATGACTTTGGGAAAAGTTCCTCAAATCACTGTGACTTTGTCTTTTTTTGTTTGTTTTTTTGTACTTACTTTTTTAAAAAGGATTTGGCCTGATGATACCCCAAATCCTGTTCATCTCTGACATTTGGTGAGGTAGCAAACTAAAACTGAGTACATCTCACCCAAAATGGTGGCAACTACTCAATTACAAACACAAGATTGTCAGAGGTAAAAGAAGGCATTCTTGGACCTCTGATTCATACACAAAAGGTAGATAATCAATATGAACTCAAAAAGAGTAGATCAGTTGATGAAAAGGAAATGAGAAAACTTAGATAAAACTAAATGATGTTATATTTGGAATATTAATCAAGAAAATTACTTTGCTGGCAAATAAAGATTTTGGACCCAGTAACCAGTAACTTTTGTCATTAATTAAAGGACAGTCACACATATGGGAAGGAAACATGTTGATTAGCTCAAGATTCCCAAGTACAGCAAACCGTCATGAAGTTGTTTCCTACTATTAGACTATAGGTGCAAATATCTCGAGCTATATCTCTCACTTTCTTGCCAGAAAGTGCTGCCTCCCTTGTTAAACTTGTGGATCAGTGGTTTAATTAAGACCTCACACAAGCCCTATCGTTTCTAAACTAGTTTCTAATCTAGTCCCTTTAACATGCTAGCAAATGATGACTTAGTAATAAGAATTTTCCTTTAAAACGGTAAAGAAAAATTTCCATTGAATTCCCTGAATCTTGTTTCTGTCCCTAGGGAATCCAACAATCGTAATAACCATGTTTGATGTATTTAGGAAACTCTTCTTAATTTTTGTTTGTTTTTTACTTCCAGGCAAGAAACCCTTAGAGTTACTTTTTAATCTGCTTCATTTGAGGCATGTGATGCTGAGTCCTTTGTTTTAATAGCTTATCATATATACCAACTTTAAAATTCTGTATACCATGAAAGTTCTCTCTGGCAGCACAGAGATCTAAATATCTCCTTAAGATTCTACTAATGATATGATTTTAAATAGCTGGTATAAAAAGAAACAATGTTCTGCTAAACTGTAAAGAAACTAAGAAATATTAGGCCAAATGTGAAGTGAAAGTTAGAAATCAAGGAATAGAATGCTAAAGTCAGTTTTCATTGTGAGGTTATTTTCCAAAAATCGGCAAACTTGAGCCTAGAACCTGTCAAGGTGGGGATCTAAGAGCAGAGACCTTCACATTGAACTGGAACTCCAAACAGCTACCACTTCAGCACAAAAGTAAATGATCAATTAGCCTGCTAGGCAGGATGTAAATGTTCAATTAACATCTGCCTTTCTTGAACTTTTGTTGAATATTAGAGGTGGAAATATCCCCTGAACATCTGGAAGCAGAGCTGGACCTGTATGAGTGTGCTGCTCGACTTCCTGTGGACCTGCTTAGTCCAAAGTGTATCAATGTCTTAAAAATATAAGCAAAATCAAGAGCTATGAAAGTTGTCCAAGTAGTTTTAAAATAAAGAGACATTCTACATGTAAAAACTAAATGATTGAATATTTAAAAATTCATTGGAAGGGTTAACCAGCAGATTAGACTCAGCTGAGGTGACAATTAGTGAACTTGAAAATAGAATCAAAAGAAAAATCTAGGATGTACCCCAGAAATAAAAGATATGGAAAATATGAAATAGAGGTTATGAAACATGTAGGATGATGATGAGATATAGGACATACATCTAATCATAATTCCAGAAGGAGAACACAAAGAGAACAGGGGATATAAATAATCAAAGATACATTACAATAGAATTAGAGTATCATTCTGTGAATCACTAATTAACAATGAATCCAGGAGATTGTTATCAACATCACAACATCACACAAAGAGAGCCGTCCAGTTGTTACACGTCTACTTGTGGAAATACCCAACACTTCTTGTATAGAAGTTTTTGGCACTTCATGCCAAAAAAAAAAACCTAAATCAAATCAAACCTTTAAATCAACCACTGAGTTTATAAGAAACACAGGAAAGAGAAGAAAATGCAGTTCTACACATGGTTACATCAATAAATAAATTTCAAGGGAAAAAGAAAGAAAGAGATATACAGATTAAAAGAGAAAAAATATATATCAACTCAATGTAATATATGGATCTTATCTAGATCTAATTCTAGAGAAACAACATAAAAAATGAGATCACATATAATAAAAGGAACTTGGCACTATAAATTAAATATACCTTTTATCTTTTCATGCAGTAGCAATGCCCCTTTTACAAATATATACCAAAGATAAACTGGTTAAAATACAAAAAGACATATACACAATACCATTAATTGCAAGAATAATTTAAAAAGCATAGATAGGAAATAGCACAAATATGTGTCAATATTAGAATGGATGAACAAGTAGTAGCATATTAACACAACAAATTATCCAGTTATAAAAAGGAATGAGGGATATTTCCACACATGACTATAAAGTGATATCTAGAATATAGTGCTTAAAAAACAAAACAAAAACTAGAAAAGAAAATATTGTATTCTATAAATTACCTAGGAAAGACAAGATATGAATATATACATATAATTTTAATATATATTTTAAATACGATTATTTAAAAATAAATGGTAAACTATAATATTTTTAAAATGACAATTATTGGAGTTCTTGGATAATGAGAACAGACGTTAAACTTGTTTGCATATTCCTTAGTTAGTAGATTCAACTTTGGGATCACGTAAAAATAAATGAAAAAGTAATCAATCTCTAAAACTCCAAACTAAAATGAAACAAATGAATTAATATGTATATCCAGTTAGTGTCATAACCACACAGTGATTAATGATTCCAACTTATTTAAATCATGATAATTTGACCCCCAAAAAACTGCAAACATTTTAAACTGTTTTCAGTGGTCAAATTCTTGGTGGTAGTGTTGGTATTGTTATTCGGAGACTGTTATGTGTATATTGCGCAGAAAGTCAATAAAAAATTACGTTATCTGTGATATGCTTGTTATCATGCCAGGATTTGTAACATGGGAGAAGAGAGATACAGATGGAAGATGAAAGAGGTTAGTATAAATCCTAGTCCTGATTGTTAATGGATGTATCTGTGAGAATTCATTCTGTATTTTATATAAATACATATAATTATTATCTACACATACAAAAATACATATAGAACTATATAGCTTTATCCTAGCTTTGTTAAATAAAAAGGCCTAGGAATAATGGCAACCCTGGTAGCAAAGATTACCCCAACAGCAAAAACTGGTCTTCAAATACATTTTCCCATCCAAGGGAACCAGAACAATTTAAGCATCAATAAAAATAACAACTTCAGTGTTGCCTATTGAAGAATGCTAGTGAACCACCTGCCCGATTTTAAATTTTGCTGTGTTCTAATGTTTCCTTTTTTATCAGATTTTAAAACTAATAGTATTATGGTCACTTTACCCCTTAACAAATAATAAGTACCATTTAAAGAAAAGGTGTACATTTTTGCAAACATGTTTTCTCTCTTAAGCGCAAACAAAATTTGAATCATGGGCAAAATTCGTACTGAATTAATTTAATATTTGGCTACATTGACTGTGGTATTATTATTGTTTTTATTGTTCAAAGAAAGGAATGGATGTTTGAAGAAGAGAATATTTAGTCAAAACTAAGTATATGCTAATGTGAAAATCAGTTATGACATCTTAGTGTTTTTTCGCTCAAATATTTTAATACCAGTCACATCAAACCTGCTTATATTTCAGACAACTATCTTTAAAATGAAAGAGTGTTTTTACACCTCTCAAAATCTTCACCCTTAATGATAGCCAATAAAGAATATGCTTTATATTTTTATATACTTGAAAATTACACTTTTATTAGAGAAATTGTATTCAATTTTAAGAAATAAAATTATTCTAAGGAAAGCTGCTTAAAAACAATCACACTTTAGTATTAATTTATTATTAAGATAAGTTTATATTAGGATGTTATGCAACAAAGGGTTTTAGTCATTTAAGTTTTTACAAATTCCAGTAGGTCCATTTAAATTAAAACTTTATGGAAAAAAATTAAGATATAAAAGATTAACTTTAAAGATATTTATTTTGGGTAGATTTGGATCTGCTTTTATTGCATATGAAGTAAACTAATTTCCTGGATGCTGCAGGACCTATCAGATTAACCTTCCCTTTCTCTCTGGCTCCCCTCCATGCTGCCTTGTTCTTAGCACTTTCCTACAAATTATTTACATCCTGTAGGTATCCTCTTACACTGAAAACAATGACCAGGTTTAACATTTAAGGGAGATACTCAATCCAATTCCATTGTCTTGGTATTTTTTTTCTAGTTATGAAGAAATTATTTCCAAGAATGAAAACACACTATATTACTCTGGAAGAAGCTCTTATAGCTAATGATACATCTTTGAGTGCATGTTGATATTGATTCATTCCTTTTCTTCACTTGGTAATTCTCTTTTAAGGTCCACCTTTCACGGTCTACGTCCCAGGAATCAAAATTCTGTAACATTCATTTGCCCTTTTTCCGCTTACCAGAGAGTTTTAACTCCCTTTTCCAGACTCATGCCAGTTTTTTCTTTTCTCTCTGTCTCTCTTTTAAATATATTTTTCATCTCTTTTATATTCTTTCTTCCAGAATTTTTTTCTGTTAAACTATTGAGTGCTCTGGCAAAGCGTACTAGCTAGCTCTCCCAAAGAAAATATTAAGCCTATTCTTTTAATTGGTCTGTTTAGAGTGATCAAGACAAATCTGGCTCCAGTGTTAACATTCCTTCTTTCCTTGGACTAGACAAATTATTTCCAAATCTCAATTTCTAAATAAACACAAAATTAATGTTTGGATTATTTCAATCATTTATCAAGAGACAGTATATCTCAATGAATAATAAATGACTTGTTAAATAGTTCAGCTTTATTTTACAAAATTAAGAACAAAATTATCCAGTTTCTTAGCAGTCCAGATTTTGCCCAAGTCCAGAAAGTACAAAACAAAATGGAAAGTTGGCCATAATGCTTGTGGAGAGAGCCAAGCTATACAGTTTGGGTCAAAAGCAAAATGTTTACCCAATGCTTAAATAGTAGAAGTTATTCACAGCTGCAGATAATTTGTACTCTACAGGTTCTAAGAATATGGTGCTGAGTGTGGCTTTGTGCTAATTATCTGGTTTGGCTACTTATGCTGACCAGCTTTTCAGGCTTATTTCCAACTTTCCATTTCACCTTGTGCTGGCAACAACAAAAAAAAAGATTTTAGTAAAATAAATCCATTTGAGTGAACAAATCTTCATTCTGTTGAATGGTACTAGATTGTGTACATGGCTATTACTTTGATAGCCGAGCCAGCGTGTTCAGATTTGGGGTTGCGAACTCTTGGATCTTTGGCTGATATCATGGGAGAAGAATTTGATTCTGCTCCTCATTACACTGGACTATGTACTTTGTTACATTAATCTCTAACCTTGGAAATGCGTATAACTGAAACAATAAAAATCAAAACAACTGCATGGTGAAACAATAATCCTAAAGTATTACAAAACAGGAGAGACTTATTTACCTTAAGAGACTCTGACCAGACATTTAAGAACTAAGCATCTTGGGAATTCTTATTTCCAAATGATATGTGTGTGTTTATATTTCATAGTAACAACTCATATGTGCAGAAATCTAACTTTCCCTCTTAATGAATAAACTCAATTCCCAGGTGACCTCAATTTTGACCTCTAATTCCACTGATGGCAGAAAGCTCTTATTTTTCCCAGTTCAAGATAACTCAGTAACTTCCAGGTTGAAACTTTAGATTCTGCTGCTAGATATCCAAATGTATTCATGGTCACATGTCTGCATAACTCCAAGGCTTACGCTCCCCTGACACCACCCCTCCTCATTCTGCAGAGTAAGTGGTCCCATTGCCCCCTATTTTACAAGCTGGCCCCATGTAACACAAGCATTGAAAACAATGTATTCAAGGTTTCTCCAAATTTCCTTCTCCTATCCTTTTTTCTAGGAGTTACGGAAATCACAGGGAGCAAGAGGTAAGGAGAGGTACTCAAGTAAAGGATGTGTGATTTGCCTTTCTCCTGAATGGAGAGCACCTTTCGTTATTGCTATCTGGTGCCCTGACATACTACCTCCCTGATGATTTTAGGTATTTAGAAGTGGTACCGTGGGCGTCACTCCTCCCTTAAGGCTGCTCGTCTTGACTTGTCATAAATTCTACATTTTCTCATTTGGAGGCAAGGTCTCTTCTAAGGACTTCTTCTCCCCTTTATGGGGCTCGGGAACTCCCTGGCTACTTCAGCCACACCACCCCGGACTATGCCACGTTCTACAAGGCTACCTCCAGGTCCATTTGCCTCAACACCATCCCACAGCTGTTGATAATTTAAACAGGTTTTATATTTTGCTCCTTGCAGTCTGGAAGGCCAGGCACAAAACCCCTCATCTATGAGTCCCCCAAATCAAACACCTTCTCACTCGGAGGCCTTCTTAACCTACAAGCATTGAGACCAGTCTAGGTACCCTCGGAACCGTCTCTTCTAACCTACTGACAACTGTTCTTTCTTTCAAGGTAGAGCAACTGGTATTTTGTGTAAAAGCCTATGCTCGGTACTCTGGACTTGGCTCTCAGTTTTTAAAACTTAGCTTTTTGAAAATCACAGAAAATCCTTTCTGACTTCTACAAAGCCTGGCTCTTATGAATAAATATATTTGTCTTTACAAATGTCATTGCAACTTCGAATTTGAGAAACACCTTACAAAATTACATAGACTTCTCTGTGAAAGAATTTATCAACCATCCCTTTAAGAAAAATGTACACAGAAAAGAACCACTTTTGGCTAGTTAGGAAAGAATTGAGGTAAAAGGAACTGTCAAAATTCTTTCAGGTTTTGTGGGGCAGAGGAGGCCCTGGTGTTATTTTCTGTGATAGGCTGAGTATCAGCCACAATCCTCCCCTCCTGATAATGATAATCTGCATCCACAGTCTTGCCTTGGCCTCTTAGAGGCAGAGTACATGTCCCCAACTCACTGATACTGGTCTTCACCTTGTGAGTTGCTTTGTCCAGCGGAAAATGGAAGAAGCACTCTGCCACTTGTAAGCCTCGGAAGCATGAGTTACTCCTTGCGCTTCTGTGGCTGCCATGGAAGGGCTCTCCCTGGTGGCTGCTGCCACTGCAGCCCGGGCCTCAGGATGCTGATTATTCACGGCTCACACCTGAGCCCAACCCCCAGCAGGTTCCAAGCCCAGCCAGACACACACCTTGAAGGAGAAACCACAGCGGTGCCTCGCCTAGATCAGCTGACCCCCAGCTGACACACAGATGCTTAAGCAATAAACACTTACTGTTGTATGCTGTGGAGATGCTGGGGTGTTGGTTAAGCCGGCTGAATGATACTGTTTGGAATGCAGAAATATGGATGTTGTTTTCCTTGTGTTGTATCAACTAGTAGCAATTTAAAAGCAAAAGAAGACTGAGGAAATCAGGATTTTTATTAAGCGGTTTCTTGCTTTTTAGTGAAATAATCAGACACTCTCAAAGGGTATTCAGAGGAGCCACTGCAGTCAACTGGCCAAATCTTCCATTAAATGCAGAAATGTTTGTTCTTTTTAAAATTCCAGGCAAGGTCCCTATGGCCTCTGCTTCCCACCGACCTCCTAGACCAAGCTACCACCCTTTCTCCCCTGGACTAATGCAATAGCCTCTAAACCCACCTCCCAGGGTCCTCTCTTGTCACCACCTACACCTTTCTAGTCTGTTCCTCATGCTAATATGTTCAATGCAAATATGACCATGTTGCTCCACAGCTTAAGGTCCTTCTATGCTTTCCTGTTTGCTTTAGGAGAAAAACCAAACTGAAACATGTCCTACAAGGATCAGCATAATCTGGCCCCATTCTACCTCTCCAGCCTTGGATCTTGAGCTCAGCCATGCTCTGTGCAGTCCAGCCAGGACAATTACTGTTGGTTCCTTGAACAGAACTTGCCTCTTTTTGACTCACAGCCTTCACTTACCACTAGCCACAGTCTTCTTGCCAGTTGGCCCGTGACTTCCTCAATTCCAGCGCCAACTCCTTAGTCCAGATTCCTGTTGAAAACAGAACCTGAGACAAAAGTTTGAATGCAGTTAGTTTATCTGGGCATGATTCCAGCAGCAAGAGTAGGAGTAGAGAGAGTGAGAAGTGGAAAATGGAAAATAGGGTGTGCTATGAACCAGTTGTGTCCCTTTCAAAATTCATGTGTTGAAGCCCTAACCACCAGTATGATGGTATCTGGAGATGGAGTCTTTGGGAGGTAATTAGATTCTGATGAGGTCATGAAGACAGGGGGCCCTTATGATGGGATTAGTGACCTTATAAGGAGAGATACCAAGGAACTTGCTTCCTTTCTCTCTCCACCATAGTGAGGACACAGCCGGAAAAGGGTCACCTGTAAGCCAGGAAGAGGGCACTCACTGGGGAATCGAACCAGCCATCCACCTTCATTTTGGACTTTCCAGCCTCCAGAACTGTGAAAAAATAAATTCTTGTTGCTTAAGTCATCCAGTCTATACTATTTTGTTATGGCAGCCTAAGTTGACTGATAATTTTTAATTATTGAAAATTTGGTATGTTTTTAATACTAATACATTTATAAATATTCTCTTTCTTGTTGGAGATTTTCATGTCTTGTTTAAGAAATCCTACCCTGCCGTACTGATGTGTTATCTATCTAGATCTAAAAGTGTTTTAGTTTGGCTTTTTATATGCATGCGTGTAATCTACCCAGAATTTCTTAAAGATGTGAAGCAGGAGTCCAATTTCATTTTGTTCCCCATACGAGTATTCAATTCACTCTGGTATTACTCCTGACAAATTCATTTACATACTGCTCCATACTAGTTATCTAGTTGTAAGACTTACCAGGTTGTTCTCATACTTAAAAACCTGCAATGATTCCCTATTACTTATCAAATCAAGTCTAAGTTCCTTGGTATTTAACGTAAAGTTGATTAAAATAACAGCTCCCACCGTACTCTTCCTATTTCTTATGCTCTGTGGACACTTAATTACCTAATTTCCCAAATATATTCTTTTCTCAGTGAACGTACCCTTGGCTCATCTTCATTTCTAACTTAGAGTTTGTCTCACGTATGTTATCCTCCACTTCAGGATTAATACACATCAAACCTTGTACACCCTTTGCCTTTGGTTATTCTCTCCTTATTCTGTGATGGTTTTCATCCTCTTCTGTGCTATAAAAAACTTATCTATACTTATCTATAAAGTCCATCTTTACATGTTATCTTATTTCTCTTTATCTCAGTTAAAATTATGCCTCTGCAATAACTTCTACTGCATGCTATGGTATCATACTGAATTTTTTTTTTAATTAATTAATTTATTTATGGCTGTGTTGGGTCTTCATTTCTGTGCGAGGGCTTTCTCTAGTTGCGGCGAGCGCGGGCCACTCTTCATCGCGGTGCGCAGGCCTCTCACTATCGCGGCCTCTCTTGTTGCGGAGCACAGGCTCCAGACGCGCAGGCTCAGTAATTGTGGCTCACGGGCCCAGTTGCTCCGCGGCATGTGGGATCTTCCCAGACCAGGGCTCGAACCCGTGTCCCCTGCATTGGCAGGCAGATTCTCAACGACTGCGCCACCAGGGAAGCCCGGTATCATACTGAATTCTTTATGCGTGTTTTCTCTTTAGCTTGAAAACTACTTGAGGGGGATAACACTCTATCTCATATGTTCATTAGATATTAATACAATAAACATTAATTAAATTAATCAAAAAATGTTAATATATCTAATTCTATTTATTGAATCTAGGAGTACAGACTATATGAAACTTTGAGGCAGGAAATATAGATTGTTTGTATATATTTACCTTGCATTTAACAAAAACACTGAGTGACCCATCTTTGAACTTGCATGCTTTTGATTTTTGTTACCTAAGTTCTTTCATTTCCCATTTAGTAATCACATGCTAAATAATTTATAAAAATGTGCAATATTCCAAAGGAAAGTCATCAGTAACACAAAATAAGAGGATATAAGGCCAAGGAGGCACCCAGCTTCTTGACTCTGGGTAAGAGACAAAGAATAGTGTGACTCTATATGTTTAGGCATAGAAAGGTTATCTTGGGTAATATTCACTGGCTGCTTTTCCTCTCTGAAAAGGAGAGCATGAATTTGATGAGATCAAAAGAGAATTGTCTAAGTGAATATGTGATTAAACCCTGGAAAAAGCTGTCATCGAGGAGCAACTACTGTCCCTGTGATAATAAAACCCATCATTGCTGGTTTAAGAATAGTCTTTAGAAGCAGGAAATTGGATCCATTGCCCTATCATGTAACGGGAGATCAACAACTTCACTTTTTAAAGTCTTTCTACTTGGATTATAAATCCTTGTAGACTCCCATTAAGATATATTTAGATTTGTAATGCTATCAGTGTGATTACCAGTTGTAATAAATTAGCCTGAGAGTTTAAATTGCATATTGATGACTGTAAACCACAAAAAGATTCAGAAAAAAGGTCAGTCTCCAAAAATAAGTGCTTATTTAAGTACCACCATTTTTATTTTGGTGTATTCTTTATATAGACAAGTATAATAATGATAACTTGAAACCTCAAATTTAATTCTTCATTCAATATACTAGAGATAAAAACATTTTTAAGTTGCTTGCACATATTTTATCATAAATGATTTTAATTTCTCTTACTAAAATGTGTTTTGTGGAAGAATCAACTTTAATATATTTAACATTAATTTTGCTGGTTTTTGTTAAAAATTTTAAATGACTAAACAACGATTATTATTATTACACTATTCTTTGTAAATCATATCTAATGATAAGAATGAGCTTTGGGGCTTCCCTGGTGGCGCAGTGGTTGAGAATCTGCCTGCCAATGCAGGGAACACGGGTTCGAGCCCTGGTCTGGGAAGATCCCACATGCCGCGGAGCAACTGGGCCCGTGAGCCACAACTGCTGAGCCTGCGCGTCTGGAGCTTGTGCTCCGCAACAAGAGAGGCCGCGACAGTGAGAGCCACAACTAGAGAAAGCCCTCACACGGAAACGAAGACCCAACACAGCCAATAAATAAATAAATAAATAATTTAAAAGAAAAAAAAAGAATGAGCTTTTAAGAACATTACCATGAACTTTTAATACTTTAATACAACATCGTGAGTGTACTCAATGCTACTGAATTATATTCTTTAAAATGGTTAAAATGGTGAATTTAATGATATGCGTATTTTCTCACAATAAAAAAATTATATTGTGATCCTTGGATGGTAGATTAATGTTTGTTAATTCTTCTATAAATATTGTTATTATCGTTTCTTTCAATAATTCTCTCTTCTCGCTTCTCCTCTTCTAGAACGCCAGTTACTCCCATTCTATGCTCCATATCACCTCCCCTCTCTTCAGGTGTCTCTTTTTATTCTCTTTGCTGCACTTTGGATTATATATACATGGTTCTGAGCTCTGAGTTCACTAATTATTTTTTCAACCTGTTCATTGAGTTTTTATCTCAATAGTGATTTAATTTTCATTTCTAAAAGTTCCATTTGTGTTCTTTTTCAAACTTATGTGTTCAAATTCCTTACTGTATAACTACATTTTAACTGTATCCTTTATTACTTTAAATATTTTTCACTCATTTTTCTCACGTTCTGTATTTGACAGTTCCAACACCTAGAGTTCCTGAATGATTAAATCTGTTTTTTCTTGCTACTGCTGAATACACGACTTGTTATCTCAATTTTTCGGAGGCAAGCTCTTTTTAATTCTCTTGACTTATATCAAAGACCCCAGTTTTAGTCCCCCCTGCCAACTCAAAACAAAAACGAATTCCATTAGTGAGTAAGTAGAAGAAAATTGTCTCTGCTGCAGTGTTCCTGGGAAGCTCCATGCTACTTAAGGTTCCTGAGCATCTGTATATGTTTCTCAATCACCTGGAATATCATTCTCCACATTCTTCACATGGATAATTCCCCCTTTTACCTCCCAGACCCATCACAGGTACATCCTGCAGAAGGCCTTTCTTGACACTCCCTCTACTCCTACGAAGTACTCTTGGGCACCTCATACCCACTTCTTCAGAAATGTTTATTTCCTTGTATTATAACTTTCTATTTTAATTTTTCTAGCTCTCTCACTAAACTACAGAATCCCTGAAAGCATATGCTATCGTTGTTCTCCTGACTTACAGCTCCGCCCCTGATCTTACGGAGTATTAGGCACTTGATATATGTTTGCTGAATAAAGTAAAAATCTGGAATGTTGAAAAATGAATTTATCTACCAGGGCATTTGGTAACTGTACTGGGTATTTCCCCTCTCCCTTCTCCACTTCCACAAGCACTCTCTCTTCTACCTGCTCTGTGCCCAGGAGGCTGACATCAAGCTCACTGCTCTCTGGCCTCCTGTTGGGTTTGGTCAACGAGAAGCATGAGTCAAGGATGTGAAGCAGGAGGGTGTTGACGTCCCCAGTTTTCTCCTGGTGGAGTCAGCACATGTCAGCTATGTGACCTTCCACCAAAGACCACAGCTCCTTTCATGAACTCCTCTCCATTCAGCTATTATGTTGGGTTCTGTGTACCCCTCCTTCCCCCCCCCCAGCCTGTTCCCCACATCTGAACTATGAGTGGTAAAGCCACTCCACTGTGTCTAGTTCCAGGATAATGTGTTAGCTCTTGTTAGGTCCATTATGCCTTACCAAAACCTTTGCAAATATTCCCTTTAAACTCTTGTCAAATTACCCAATTTGAAGACTGCTGGCTCTTGACGGGTAACAATAATGTCACAATGCAGAACTGACTGTGATTGGGGGTAAATCTAGCCTTCCTTATGAAAGATAATACAATTCAAGAAGAATTTTTTAGAATGTAGTACACAAAATTTAAGTAAAATGTTCAAAATGACATGGATGAACCTGAAGGACATTATGCTAAGTGAAATAAGCCAGTTATAGAAAGACAGGTACTCCACATTTCTACCTATATGAGGTATCTAAAATAGTCAAACTCACAGAAGCAAGAATCGAATAGTGGTTCCAGGTGATGGAACGGGGTGTGGGAGAAATGGGAGTTGTTGTTCAATGGATATAAGTCTTCAGTTATGCTCAATGAGTAAGTTCTAGAGATCGGCTGGACAACATAGTACTTATCGTTGACAATACAGTATTGTGCACTTCAAAATTTGTTAAGAGAGTAGATCTCATGTTAAGTGTTCTTACCACCAAAAAACAAAAGGGAGGTGGAGACATGAGAAACTCAGAAAGATGTGGGAAATGTCTGTTACGTTGATGGTGGTAATGGTATGGGTGTTTTCATAAGTCCAAATTAATCAAATTGTACACATTAAGTATGTTCAGTTCTTTGTATATCAATTATTCCTTAGGAAAGCTGTTAAAATTATACAAATTATTTAAGGTTTACCTTTAAGGCAGAACCAAATATAACAGTAATTGCTTTTTTAAATAAAAGATGAAAACCTTGTAATGGTATAGATTCTGTGGGGTTAAAGAGAAAAAAATTAGCAGGTAATTTAAGGGCTAGAGTATAAAACCAAACACTCTGAAGGAGAATTTCAGAAGTAAATTTTTGCCTATAGATGTAAAAGTTTCATGACTGCATTTATCTTAAGACCAAAGAAGATGTTGGGCTATTGCTAGGTCTGAAGCCAGACCATCACTGCTCCTCAGAAATGCTGTGATCAGGGACTTTGTTATTCTTTTGCGCAATCTCAGTATGGTTTGGATTAGAAAAGAAGCATATCACATTGAGTAAGAAACTGTTTAAGATTCCTTTCTGAGAAAAAGTTAATAAATCTTCCAACAGCCCTTTGAAATTTCTTTTTGATAGAACAGGATTCCCAGCTGAAAACACTTAAAGTGTCTTTTTAGTAATCCCCTAATGTTTTATCACCTCTTCAGGTGATGAATTGTATTCAGAAATAGTGAAAGTAAGGGTAAGTCTAATGGCCCAGAAATTATGCAAAGGTTGTTTCTTTTGAAATAAACTCTTAATCTGGTAGTAATATATTGAGAGACTGGTGTTCAAGCACACATCTGGAGTCCATTTTTAAGGATTAAGACAAGACGTTGTACACTGTATATATATTTTTAATTTGCTATAAGTTAGTACAAACATTAAAGGTCTACTCTGTCCTGTGTTAGGTAATTCACATGACAGTGCAAATAATATGACTGAGTGTATGAGATAAATACAGAGAAATTGTCTCGGCATCTTAAGAAAGACCAATAAATAGCACCCTTCATCCCCACCTGAGTTCTGAACATAATAAAAATTAGGCTAGGAATAAGGCCTTTGGAAACATCATCTTTATTCTTCATAAGAGTAAGTTGCAGGAGGTAGCATGTAGCAGGGGGTGAAATCAGCTATCTGACCTGCAGGCTTAGTCTTAGTCACAGAAGAAGCTGGAAGGCCACATGCTTTCCTCACAAGAGCTGGGCCCCTGAGCACAGGACATGGTGAAAGCAGCAGAGAATGCGGGTTGCCTGTGGTCAGGCTGGCTTCCAAAGAGGATAGCAGATCTGAGCTGCACCAAGCCTAGCACATTCCTTCTTCTCAAATTTCCACCAGGTACCTCACTCTCTCCCACCTGAGGGAATGACTGAGAAGGTAGAGGGACCGGGAGTGTTGAAAGAAAGGCTCTTCCCCTGACTCCAAAAGTAGGGAAGGACAGGTTAGCCCCAACATGGCTCAGTTCTTCATTCTCTTAGCTCACTGAGCCAACCCCACGTTCGATCAGGTCGTGGCTATTCTTCTAGGGGAAGGAAACCAAATGTCAATCAGCCTTAATGGGACTGAATCCGCAATACCAACTACTGCTCCCTTGGATAGACTTCTGAGCCCCTGCCCTGGTTACACTTGCTGCATGACTATATTGCTGAAAACATAGTGGTATACAGTAACAATTTTTTAATGCTCGCATAATGACACAGTGTGGATGTCTTGTCTCTGCTTCACCTGCTCTGGGGCCTTGACCAGGGTGACTAAAGAGCTGGGGGTAACTGGATAGGTGGGAATCATCTGGAGGCACCTTCACATGCATGTCTGGGTTGAAGCTGTTGGATGGACCTCAGCTGGGGCTGTCGGCAGGAGCGCTGCACACGGCCACTCCATGTGTCTGAGCTTCTTC
Organism: Eubalaena glacialis; assembly: GCF_028564815.1. NCBI lineage: Eukaryota > Metazoa > Chordata > Mammalia > Artiodactyla > Balaenidae > Eubalaena > Eubalaena glacialis. The sequence continues at coordinate 9,108,513 of NC_083730.1, forward strand.
TCAACCTGGACACCTCAACGCGGTGGACTTCTTACACAGCAACTCAAGGCTTCCAGACAAGTGTCCCAGGAGAACTAGATGGAAACTGCATGGCTTTCCCTGACCTGGTCCCAGAGTTTAGGCACTTCACTTCTGCTGCACTTGATTCTTTACAAGCTAGTCACTAAAAGGTCCAGATTCCAGAGGAGAGAACATCATTAACCGTCAACTCTCATGAGAGGAATAGCAAAAGATTTCCAGACATGTTGTAAAACCTCCACAGTCCAATAGCTGTTAGTGTTGATTTTATCTAATAAGATCTGAAATTATTCAGAAGAATATATTATCTCCAAGGCAAGTTTGCCACCAAGACTGAAAATTACCTCTCTGTTCTATTTCCTATCTAACCTGTGTCCAGTTAAGTAATTAAACAAAGCATATCAGAAGACCTTGAATGAGATTAAATGACACCAGTAAGGTAATCCAATAATAAGTTGCAAAAAGATATTCCAATAATAAAATTCCAACAGTATAGAAATGTTCCATACGTTGAATATAGTTTCTCATTAATGAAATTCCCAGGAAGAAATTAAATGTAAATACTAACAGTTTTCAATTTCAAAGACTTCAAAATCTGAAGGAATTAAAATCCAATAAAAAATTTCTTGCACTTTTAAGTTAAAGCTCAAAGAAATTAATTCCTCCTCAATTTCTTTTTCTGCTCAGTCTCAGCTAAAAAAAGATTCTTAATAACTGGATAAATTGGAGGTTCCTTCCGTAGCAGCAGGCTAGGGAATCACTCCCTGAAATGACTAAAGTTCCTTCAGGCTTCAAAAGTTGTGTTAATTCAATCCCAAGTTTTCCATCAGCCTCAACAAAGATTTGAGAAGTTCAGATATCTGGAAGGACACGAGTTCACAGAACTTACTCTTACTTGGCTCTTATATAAAGTCAAAGTACCTGGTCCATTAAGAGACAGAGAATGGAGGGCAGGCAGCGCTGAGGCTTTGAGAGACATCCTGGTGCTGACTTCCCAGGGCTCTTACTCGCAAACTGACGTGCTCTCTGGATTGAACCACCAAGATGTGTGCAATGAATCTAGGCTTCCAGAGAGCTCAAGGCAGAAGTTCCAAGAGAGGTTTTTAATGGACCTCTGATCACATAGTCAGGTCAGACAGTCTAACCCATTATGCCAGTTGAAAATCATAAGTAAACAAAGCGGCCCTCTGAGTCAGAATTAAATGGCACATTATAAATTCTATTACCCTTATCTTGGCCTAGAGTCAAAGCCAGACATCTAGGCATCCCCAGAAATAAAGATAGATCCATTACAGACCAACTGTACGTTTCCTTATCCTATAGTCTCTCTTTTAAAGATTATCACTACACTGTCCCTATACCCAGCAAATTTAGAAAACAAAGCAATCTTCAGCCTCGAAAAGCAGTTAAGTATGCAAAATTTGATTCATACTACCCCATACTTAGTGATGCCAAAGAACACAGTAGAAACTCACTGGCATTGAGGGAAGGAGGGTAGATGAAAAAAATGACTGCTTTCATCTCTATCAGAACACCCACACCCACCGATCTGCGGTATGGTCCACGAGCAATTAATTTAAACCTACAGAACAGATAAATTAGCCATCAAGAAGTGAATTCTGCCATGGTGTTTATCTTATATCCAGGCATAAATCACTTCTATCAGAGTGACATATGGAATTTAATGGTCTTTTGTGACTTGAATTGTGTCTCCAAAAAGGTACACTGAAGTCTTAACCCCTGGTATCTGTGAATGTGAACTTCAGAAATGGAGTCTTTGCGGAAGGCCTTAAGGTGCTAGTTAAGCTGAAGTTATCCTGGAGGAGGGTGGGCCTTTAATCCAACATGACTGGTGTCCTTACAAGAAGAGGAGAAGAGACAGACAGGGAGAACGCCATGTGAAGAGAAAGGCAGAGATCTGAGTGATGCATCTATAAGCCAAGGATGCCGAGGATTGCCTGCCATCACCAGAAACTAGGAAAGAGGCATGAAACAAATCTTTCCCCCAGAGCATCCAGAGGGAACCAACCTTGCAGACATCTTGATATTGGATTTCCAGCCGTCGTAACTTAGAGACAATACTGTGGTATCATTTTAAGCCTTCAGTTTGTGGTCAATTGTTAAGCAGCCCTAGAAAACTAATACACAGCCTGACTCCATTTTTTGACGTTTGACTGCTGGCAGGTATTAAGCCTCACCTCTCCCTCTTTTCCTCCTGCCCCACAACTGGAAAAGCAGATACAGATGCCCAGCGCCCTGCCCCCCCTTATCACCTGCTGTAATCCTCACCCTGGTCCCACCCACTAATCACAAAAAAAGCCCCAGCCTCCTTTCCCTGCCCCCTCAAGCCATTCTGCACCTCTCACCAGAAAGCCTCTTTATGTGAATAATAAACATTTATACTTTCTTTGCATGTTTATGGTGTCAACACTCTTGACATCTGGGCCAAATTTTGGATAGTGGTCCTTTCTCTTTCTTCAGGGAGGCCACATATGGAACATACCTGCCTGTTGCAAAGTTGAGACATCTGCCACTTTGGCGATCCTATCCCTGAGTCTTACTTGTAGCACAATAATTCCTACCCCATTCACCATATTCAAAACCTCTTCATTCCTGCTTCCTTTTGGAGCCCGTTTCTCTGCTACCTCAGGATTGCACTGGAAGTGGTTCTGTTTACTGACAGAGGCATCAGGTTTTCTTGTGAGGAAGAATTCAATCCCTGGCTCAATCATGTCTACTCAGGAAAGGTGCATCTCTTTGGTTCAGCTCATGAATGTTTGCTGGACCCCCTGGGTATAAGTCACAGCATTGGAACCAGCTCTGCAGCAGGGGCTACCCTTGGTCCCATCAGCCCTCCTCTTACAGTTTTCCCAGAAAATGTAGCCAACTGGAATCCTAGAGAATCAGAGCCTGCGTTGAAAGAATGTAATGTGAGAACAAGTGTACGTGAACAGTGCAGTGAATACTTAGTTGAATACCCAGGTCCCCCTCATGGCAGGTACACCCACCCGCCACCTGGCAAAACTCACAGACAACACTTTCCCCAGAGAAATGCCCTCAGCCAAACAGAAGCCACTGCCCCTTCCAGGCCACTCCACCCAACTCTCTGAGGGTAAATTATAGCCAATAACTGACTGAAATAGAGGAGGTTACAAAGGTTGACTCCTTTGTCTCAAGATAGGGCCAATCTTGTGCAGTTCACCCTTAGAGCTGTGCTGTTGAATATGGTAGCCACCAGACACACGTGGCTATCGAGCACCTGAAGTGAGATATGCTGTTTACACACAGGATTTCAAAGATTTAGTATGAAAAAAGGGAAGATATTTCATTAATAGGTTTAATATTGATATATGCTGAAATGACAATATCTGGTTTAAGACATAGATATGATATAAATCATCAAGATAAAAATGTATGAAGAAAACATAGTGCAAATATAATAGCTAGCACTATGGCATAAAGAAAAAGTTCCAAGTGTGATGTGCTTAACCGATAGCATTAGGACACAATGCTATGTGATGTACTAAGTGATGTGCCTGGAGCAATAACATGAATAATGGTTTTGATCAGAGTACTACAAAATCACTACTTAAGTCAGACAGGTCTTACGTTGGCTCACACTCAGTTAACATGAATTTACTCTCAAGTTGGGGAGAGATCTTCGTGTTTTACAGATGTCATTCCTGGGCTCAATATTTAAGATTATCATCATTGTTTTGATGAACAAAAAAAAATTCACACTTCTTTAAAAAGGTGGGAACCCACAGAATAAGATGGGACTAGGATTCAAATTTTAAATAATTTTAACTTTGAGACTTTCTCAAAAATGACATCCACTGGGGAGTTTTGCACTTTTGATTGGTGTTTGTCATAGGACAGCCTTTTGTTACTCCAAATACTTATTTCAAAAAAATATTTCTAAAAAATTCTGAAAATTCTTGTCCAGTTTAACTCTATTATGCAGTGATAAAATATTGTTTATGCACAAAAAGGTATGGCATTTGGCAAAAAAGAGCTGTTAGAAAAAGTGTATCCGGTCACTAGATTAAACAGGTGATGTTACCAACAAGGCTGCCTGCATAATCTCATCCCGCCACATGATGTCGCTCTAACGTAAGGTTCAAAGGATGGAATAAAATCTCTAGAAGAAAATGCAAAAGACATACTTTGCAAATAAAAATGTTCAGTTAGAACTATTGTGAGCAACGCAGATGTTACAACATTAGGCGTTCCTAATGGGTGAGTTTATACTGCATCTCACATGTCACTTATCGAAAAAAGGGCTTCTTGTTAGAGAGTCCTGGACATATGGAAACCTGCAGCTTGGTGAGACCCCCCCCCGCTCCCCGGTAAGAAGTGTCCAGGAAAGTCAGGGGTGTGTGCGCACTTGAGTTTCCTTACCAGATCTGCCTTCATGCCAAACAGGTTATATGAAAAACAAAAACAAACAAACAACAAAAACACTACACCAGGAAATGCTACAGTAGAATTTAAGTACATCAAAGACATAGATAAATTTATAAAGCTTACAGTGTGTTAGAGCAGATCACCTGCAAAGGAACAAGGATCAGAAAGACATTAGGAATCACACACACAGAAAAAACGGACAAAAGAAAACAAGAAGTAGAATGATTTTTTAATATTTAAGGAAAAGAATTTTGGATATAAAATGATATACCCAGGACTTCCCTGGTGGTGCAGTGGTTAAGAATCCGTCTGCCAATGCAGGGGACACGGGTTCCAGCCCTGGTCCGGGAGACCCCACATGCCGCGGAGCAACTAAGCCCGTGCGCCACAACTACTGAGCATGCGCTCTAGAGCCCGCGAGCCACAACTACTGAAGCCCGCGCGCCTAGAGCCCGTGCTCCGCAACAAGAGAGGCCACTGCAATGAGAAGCCTGTGCACTGCAACAAAGAGTAGCCCCCACTCGCTGCAACTAGAGAAAGCCTGCGCGCAGCAATGAAGACCCAATGCAGCCAAAAATAAATAAAATTTAAAAAAGAAAGTCAAATAAAGACATGGAAAATATTTTTAAAAAAATTATATACCCAAGCAAATGTCCTTTTAAATATGCTGTTATAATAAAAATATATATATCAACAATATAAGGCTTTAGATAATTGTCTAAATTAAGAAGTCCTTTATAAACACTCATGAAGGAAATGCTAAAATGAGTTGCTTCAAGAGATATGGGGGGCTTCCCTGGTGGCGCAGTGGTTGAGAATCTGCCTGCCAATGCAGGGAACACGGGTTCGAGCCCGGGTCTGGGAAGATCCTACATGCCGCGGAGCAACTAGGCCCGTGCGCCACAACTACTGAGCCTGCGCGACTGGAGCCTGTGCTCCGCAACAAGAGAGGCCACGACAGTGAGAGGCCCGTGCACCGCGATGAAGAGTGGCCCCCGCTTGCCGCAACTAGAGAAAGCCCTCACACAGAAACAAAGACCCAACACAGCCAAAAGTAAATAAATAAATTAATTAATTAAAAAAAAAAGAGAGATGGGAATGATGATCACATGACATCATAAAGTATTGTGTAGTGTAAAAAAAACCAAATGCCAAAGAAATTCAAAAGAAAGAATACCCATAAAAGCTCTGTTCTAAATTCTAGACAATATCAGCAGGTAGAGGAGAAAGAAGACAATGTAACTACTCACACCTTTCACTCCCTCTTTGTCCTGCCAGGTTGTGGGAAATAAGATGGAACTTTACTAGAGAATGGTACATAAAATGATCAAGTGTTTCTTTCAAGAAATGCACTTATATGGTTGTGATCTTTGGCCTGAAGAAATATCTGAAAAGGTTAACATTTGTAAAAGTCTGCATGGAAATAAATGGGAGAAACTCATTTCGAGAAGAGTTTAGGAAGCATTGCTTTAAATCTGAAATAGACTGAAAATTGTGACATTTGAGTCACTACACATAAAACCCTTGGCAGTTGTGGATTCCTATTTGTGGTTTAAATATACGTGATACATAAAATTTCTCCCTAAGCAAGGTGATGACAGTAATCGCTTGCTATTGTCATCTTGTGGCATTCAAAACATAGTGCATCAGGCTGACTCTAAAATGCAGGTTGGATTTAAAATAATACATATATTGGTCCCCTGCTGTTTTGGCTAATCTCGACTTCTGATGCTGCAGCCTTGTGTAATAAACACACTTACAGAGGACACTTCTCTAGCTGTTTGTGTTTTCCAAGCTAGGTATCTCTTGTCACCCTGGGCCTCTTAATAAGCCCTGAAACCAGCTTCCTCAGGGGCAGCAAACTATTCTTTTCAGTTCTTCCCAGAGGACAGGTTTATTTTTGCAACTATAGCAACCACTGCTAAATGCTTTTTCTCTGGCTTTTTAAGCTTCTTGTTATTGTGCGTCTCTTTGCAAAGATACTGTAGAAGGTTTCAGCTCTTTGAAACTCTTGCCTTTAAAAGCCAGGCTTTGTCCATAATAAATCTTTATTATAAATAAAGCATGGACTTTGTTATTCTCCATTTATTTGTATGTGTATCTGTAACCTCTCCTGGGAAATGCAGGGACAACTTGGGCAAATAACAGTAGTCAGTTGCTCTTTGATGTTGAAACCCATGGTTCCAGCAGATGTCGCCATTCTCACTATTAACCAAAATTTGAACCTAAGGGTCCTTCCAGGTGGATAGAAACCACCTTAGCTCTTATGAAGGAAATATCACAAAATAGAAGTAAACACAGGCGATCAAGTATAAATTTTCTTTTTTAATAATTGAAATTATAGAGACGGTTGGTTGGAAGACCTTTTAGGTAAGTTCTCATTTTAGGAAAGTTATTGGTAGTTTATTTCCAAAGTCTTAGTTTACTTGTCTATAAAGAAGAGTTACCAATTCATAACACTTGAACACTTGAACATATGAGTGTTACATAGTAACACATGCCATGAGCCCGGCATGCATGGCATGCGGTACGCCTTTGACAAATAATTTTGCTGTGCTTCAAAAATAGGATTTGCATGGCAAAGCCAAATTATCAAGAACTCAATCCCTAAGTAGTCAAAAGTGTGAGCAATACAGTCTCAACAAAATGATAGTTCCTTAATATTTTATTAGAAAAACTTTTATGATCCTGTTGAAATCTACATCTTCAGTGCCTCTCTCAAAGAACTTTTTGAAATTTCCAAACTTATGACTCAAAGTTCAGCCTTCCTCTCCCTTGGTTACTATCACAGTATCTTCTCTTCCCTGTCTGTTCCCGGTTAACAACAAGGTAATTCTCAAAGGGACTTAAACAACCAGATTTGTAATTTTGATACATTAAGAAAGTAATATGTGATATGTATTCCTCTCCTTTCCTTCATTTATTTCTTCATGTGTTTCTTAGTGAACAATACTTATTTTTAAGTCTGAATATGTGGTCTTATTTTCCACAACAAAGATTAAGTATGCCAGAGGTATGAGTAATTGGTACCTTTCAGGCCCATCTCATATCTCCCCTTCACTGCCTGAGGCTGACCTGGTTGGCCTTTGGCTTCATTTCTGAGCTGCTTTAGTGCAGAAAGCCTTGTGAATTCACGTAAGGATCACAAACTGAGTTTGTTTAGCCTCTGCATAACCTTTTCCCCAGCTCTTACATCTCTATATAGTTCTCTTTATAAAATGGACGTCTTCCTCTTGTCCCTAGCCTAGATCACTCTAGGGGACATTCCCAGTCCAAAGATCAGGTCAGATCAGGCCCTGACTGGGTTCCATCGATGTTAAACCTTTATAGAGCCAGGTCTGTAAATGTGCAACTGGCATGGCAGAGATGACTCAAAATTATGGTTTTCTATCCATGATTCTGAGAGCCACGATATTCTGAAACATATAAGAGAGAACTGGAAAACTTCAACCCTGAATACATGAAATCATATTATCTGTGGGCAGGTGAGAGTTACAAAAGAAAGATAACCAGGAGACCTTCCTACAAAAGCTCTCAAGAAATGCCAAACACCCATTTAGAGGAATAAGACCTCAAGGTATGATAACTGTTTTCTGAACCCTTTGTGGGGTCCATCTTAGAAATACCAGAAACACTTAAAATACACAGGGTACTCACATAAAAGCCCTGAACTCCAGCAAACTCTGCCTGGCCCATATAAAGGAGATTCAGGATCTCTTCCCCAAAGCACTATATTTTATTGAAATTAACTCTTCCACTCTCTGAATTTTAACACTTGAGTAACTGAACATGTATCAAAATGGAGACAGTTCCTCTGAGTGATTTTAGAATACTAAAGTCAGAGGATTGAGAAATTATTTTTATTTGAAAGAAAAACATCAGGAAATATATATTTCCTGCAAAAAGAGCTTGGACTACACCAATTCAAATAATTTTCTGAATTTTAATTGAAGTGGAAATGGTGTTCAGACGTTCAAAGTGGAACAATTGTCTGTTTGAAGAGCTTTCCTCTAAATGAATTTGACAATTGATATATACCTGAATTAACATTATTATGTAGCATATTATATAACAGATATATATTTACATATATATAATTATTAATAAAATTAATGGTTTCTCCCTCTGTCCAGCGAAATGGCCTAAAGGCAATGGCATCTCAGAAGGGACCAGCCTAATACGTAAATGAAAGCCCAGATTATAGTTTCTAAAATTAATTTTCCATGAAAAGGAAGCAGGATTTTTGGAAAGATAATTGATTCCACGTCTGGGGAAGGAAGGTATAAAATAATGTAGAACTTCTTTATCAGAAGCCAAGGTTTCATTCAAGGGTTAGTGAAATCAGATCAAAAGAGAACAGGAACCAAATTATAGAGGTTTGCTTGTGACAAGATGAGCATCAAAAACAGAATAATGACTGCCATTAACTGAAATACATTAAATCTATTAAAGTCCTGAGTCCATGATACACAAAAAGATAAATATTAATTAAATACACCTTCTTGAAGAAGGTCAAGAGATCAGAATATATTCCTACTGGATCTTATTAGTTATTGTTGACACATTGATCATATTGATGAATGATACACAATCTAGTAAGCATTAAATATATCACCTAAAAGACATTTTTTGACTCAAGAAAATGGCCTTATAAGTGAGACACGCAGTCAGATTGAAGACATATGACAACTATGATCAATCTATCATTTTTAAAATCAGTCAGATTTGTATGTTTTTAAGAATATGAATGAGTCCAACATTGCATTAATGTTTAAAAGTCCTTAAAATTCAGAGGAAAAGATATTTACAGATCTAAGTGTTCTAATCAGCTACTTATCCTGGGTGGAGCTGCAGACTTGTATGAGCAGACAGAATTACGTGAGTCAATCCTCTGTTGAAATTATGAAGGAATTATAATAACTAAAAAGGTTTAAAGTGTTTCTTCAGATCAACAAGAATCTAAGTTTATTCCCCTGGGCAAATTCTCTAGAAGTGAATAACCTAATTAACTAGACTATTAACTGACTTCCATAATTGGGTTAGCCCCTTTCAACCTTAGGGAGATTTAGTAAATATAGGTATTTTTGTGAAAGTTAAAATAGAGCATTGATATTTTTGCATTTCTAAGAGAGTCTGACCTATTATGATAGCTTGGAATCTAATCTGAGATATGTAATCAAGGAGTTTATTTAGATGAAACCTTACATTTTATATTCAGGATTAAAACATCTAAGAGAACCTTAGGTCAACTGTCTTCATAAATAAATTTTACTCACAGGGTGTGAGAATTCCCTATGTTCCACAACCACATACAAAATGAAAGCCAAATGGTATGCCAGTGAAGTTAATGCCTCTTTATGAAGTAGAGCATTTTGTAAATTGTTTGATATTTGTGTTTCCTTTTTGTAAAATGCCTGGTCATGTCTTTTGCTCATTATTATGTGCTTTGTATTTTTTCTTATTGATTTTTTTAACTAATCCTTTTTTAGTTATCTATGTTGCATGTAACATTTCCAACTCTGTTGCTTGTCTTTTCACTTTTTCTATAGTGTCTTTCAACAACTGTATCAACACTTCCCTTTTGACTAGCAATTTTAAGAAATCCTTTGAGTCAAATATGTTCTTATATATTCTTCTAAAGGTTTTAATATATTGCTTGTCCATTTGCCTTCTTTCAGGCTGGAATGAATTTTTGTTAATGGTATAAGATGTGGATCCAAATGAATTGTTCGGTCTTTATGGATATGAACTCGTCTCAGCACAATATGTTCTATTATAGTTTTCTTCAATGTTCTCTCTGTCACATGTCCTTTCCATTTATGCAGCGTCTGTTTCTGGGCTGCCTATTCTATTCCATTGATCAATTGTCCCTGTGCTGATACCATATCATCCTCATATGGCTTTTTAAGTCTTGATATCCAGCAGAATAAATTCTCTCACCTTATTCTTTTCCTGTATGAACATCTTGGATATACTTGAAGGTTCGCTCTTCTATACACATTTTTAAATCAGCATGTCAAGATCCTTATAAAACATTTAAGATTTTCAATGAAATGTCATTGAATGATAGGTAATCTGGGGATAACAGATACCTGTGTGATGTTGTATTTTCTATCCACCAAAGTGTTTTAACTTTCCATTTATTGGTGTCTTGTTTAGATTATTTAAATAATGTTTATAATTTTATCCATATGGCTATCATACCTCTTAGTCTTATTTAACAAAAAAGGCAACATTTTTTGTTACTATTATAAGTGATATGTTTTTAAAATGTATGTTTTCTCTTTATTGCTATTTTAAAAAAATACAATTAATTTTTGCATAATGATCTTAACCTAGACATTTTGCTGAACCTTGACTAGTGCTAATAATTTGCATGAAATCTTTTTAAAATTTTCAATATACATAGTTTTATCTAGGATTAATAACTGTTTCCTTTTCTTCCCATCCTTTTGCTATCTCCTTTTCTTCTTTATTTTACTAGGACTTTATTTAGCCAGGACTTTCAGTGCAATATCCAATAGGTGTGATAATAATAAACTTTTAATCTGGTTCCTGATATTAAAGGAAATTCTTCTATTTTTTTTTTACCCTTATAATGTTGAGTGTAAGTTATTGACCCTTGTTATGTATCTGGTACTTCCCAACCTTTTGAGCATGATTAACACCCGCAGAAAATACAGTTTTTAGCATGCAGTGATGGAAATGGATGAGGCTTCTCAAGGCAGGAGACAACAGACCAGGTTGTTCTGCCGACTCAGGCCCCACCAGCTGCGCCTAAGGCTGAGGAGATAACATGGTAGCACAGCTGCAACATATTCTTCGTTTGCAGGTTAAAGCTTTATCTTGATCCGAGGAATGTATTGGGTTGGCCAAAAGGTTCGTTCGTTTTTTTCCGTAAGATGGCTCTAGTAGCACTTAGTTGTCTTTAACTTCATTCGAAACAATTTTGTTAGATTGTATGTGACAGCTGTCATATCAGCGTGCATTTAAAAATGACATCAAAATTGGTGAGTTTTTGTGTAGCCACTTTAATACTGAAGATGGCAGAAAAAAAGCAACATTTTCGCGCCTTTTGTGCTTTATTATTTCAAGAAAGGTAAGAACACAACTGAAATGCAAAAAAAGATTTGTGCAGTGTATGGAGAAGGTGCTGTGACTGATCGAACACGTCATAAGTGGTTTGTGAAGTTTCGTGCTGGAGATTTCTCCCTGGATTATGCTCCATGGTCGGGTAGACCAGTTGAAGTTGATAGCGATCAAATCTAGACATTAATTGAGAACAATCAATGTTATCCCAAGTGGGAGATAGCCAACATACTCAAAATAGTCAAATCAAGTGTTGGAAATCACTGCACCAGCTTGGTTACGTGAATCTCTTTGATATCTGGGTTCTACGTAAGTTAAGTGAAGACAACATTCTTGTCCGTATTTCCGCATGCGATTCTCTACTGAAACGTAATGAAAACGTTCCGTTTTTAAAACAAATTGGGGCGGGCAATGAATGGTGGATACTGTACAATAATATGAAATGGAAGAGATCGTGGGGCAAGGGAAATGAACCACCACCAACCACTCCAAAGGCCAGTCTTCATCCAAAGAAGGTGATGTTGTGTATTTGGTAGGATTGGAAGGGAGTTCTCTATTATGAGCTCCTTCCGGAAAATCAAATGATTAATTCCAACAAGTACTGCTCCCAGTTAGACCAACTGAAAGCAGCCCTCGACAAAAAGGCATCCAGAATTAGTCAACAGAAAACGCATAACCTTCCATCAGGATAACGCAAGACCGCATGTTCTTTAATGACCAGGTAAAAACTGTCAAATCTTGGCTGGGAAGTTCTGATTCATCTGCCATATTCACCAGACATTGCACCTTCGGATTTCCACTTACTTAGGTCTTTACAAAATTCTCTTAATGGAAAAAATTTCTATTCCCTGGAAAACTGTAAAAGGCACCTTGAACAGTTCTTGGCTCAAAAAGATAAAAAGTTTTGGGAAGATGGAATTATGAAGTTGCCTGAAAAATGGCAGAAGGTAGTGGAAGAAAAGGGTGAATACGTTGTTCAGTAGTTCTTGGTGAAAAGTGAAAACGTGTCTTTTATTTTTACTTAAAAACTGAAGGCCACTTTTTGGCTAACCCAATAACTAGGAGGACCAAACTGGCCCAGTATTTTTATTTCTTTTGTTCAATCCTTGGGTACTATTAGCAGCAGTGGTTTCAGTTGCTGGGTATACAAAGGCAAATCAAGAATAAATATCACACCTGCATATTCCATTTGAGTCCTCTTGGAAGAATAGGAAAAGAGTCAGTGTAATCTGCTATGTGCTGAACCTTCTCCCCTAGGAATATTTCTCAGAAATAGCTGCAAATGTTGCTTTTCCTATTGGAAAGCAGCATAATTTTATGAACTATTGGAACTTCAGCAGAGCCCAGTGGTATATGTTGCCATTCAGCACATCACTGCATGGCTTGAGTTCCACTATGTCCACTCCTTTCCTGGGCCCACTTTGCCACTTCAAGTAATAGAACTAGAGCATCAACTTGATCCCAGTCACCTTCAGAAACTAGAAAGAATTCTTTGGTGAGCAAGAGTTCTACTTTGATTTGCACTCAGGATTGCCATAGTGATTTCTGAAGAATGGTACGTGACACAGGGGTCTCTTTATCATTCAGTTATCTATGTCCACTTACCAGACCAAACTGCAAGTCCATAAGCAACCATTCAAGATTCAATAAGCATGTAATTGCAGGGATTTTACTTGTGTCCAGTTCTCTTACTGCCAGGAATAGGGCCTGTAGCTCAGCCCACCGTGCTGCTGACTTGCTTTTGCCTTCTTCTGTGAAGGGTTTGTGATTTGCTGGACACAGGACAGCCATTTTCCTCATGGAGCCATGGCTCTCCATTCTGGAACTGCCACCTGTGAATCAGGCCAAGTCCCTCATATCCTTGGGAAATTGTTGGAATGATGAGGCCCATCAGTAAGAGCAGCAGACAAGTCTTCAGATGGCCTTTTCGGAGGTCCTAGTGGAAAACAAGCTACTTGCTCATGAATAAGTTATGAAAAGATTGAGTCCCACTGTGTATCATGGCTGTAATATCGCTTCCATTTTATGAAGGAATTCAACATTTCCCTTCTTGTTGGGATGCTTTTTTGATACTACTCATGACATGGGGGTAATTCAGCAGTTGACATAATTTTATGTTCTTCAGTTAATGGGGCTGTCATGGTAAACACCCAATAACTAGCTAGTAACTATCTTTAAAAGAAATACATCACAGTGTATCTGAGCAGTATAAGATAATTTTCTAGTTGACCATGATTATGGGCTTTTGCCAAGAAGACTTGAGTCTGCATGAAGGCAGGTGGTTGACACTTTGAATATCATTTCCACATTGGTGTCTGTATTAGTCAGCACAGGCAGCTTTTAACAAAATATCATAGACTGGGTGGGTTAAACAACAGACATTTATTTCACAGGCCTCGAGGCTGGGAAGTCTGGGATGAGGGTGCCAGCATGGTGAGTTTCTGATGAAAGCTCTCTTCCTGGCAGGCAAGCGACTTCCTCATATGGGGGAAAGAGAGTGCTCCTGTCTCTTCCTCTTCCTATAAGAACACTAATCCCAACATGGGGGCCCCACCCACCCCATGACCTCATCTAAACCTAATTATCTCCCAAAGACCCCATGTCCAAATACCATCACATTGGGAGTTAGGGCTTCAACATATGAATTTGCAGGGGGGGCACAAACATTCAGTCTATAACATTATGCCTCTGGATCCCCCAAATTCATGTCCTTCTTGCATGCAAAATACATTCACCCATCCCAACAGCCCCCCAAATCCTAACTCCTTCCAGCCTCAACTCTAAATAAGTCCAAAGTCTCATCTAAATTAGACGTGGTGAGATGTGAGGTATGATTCATCTTCAGGTAAATTCCTCTCCAGATGAGAACCTGTGAAACCAGCTGCTTCAGTCAGTTCAGGCTGCTGTAACAAAATACCACCAACTGGGTGGCTTAAACAACAAAGGTTTACAATTCTGGAGGCTGGAAACCCAACATTGGAGAGCAGCATGGTTGGGCTTTGGTATGGCCCTCCTCCTGGCTTGCAGGTGGCTGTCTTCTCTCTGAATCCTCCCGTGGTGGAGAGAGGGAGCACGAGTTCTGGTTTCTTCCTGATCTTATAAGGACACTAATCCCATCATGTGCCCACTGTGATCTCATTTACACCTAACTGCCTCACAAACACCCACCTCTAAATTCCATCAGATTGGGCATTAGCGCTCCAACATATGAATTGAAAGCTCCAACACAATTCAGTCCATTATGGTCCACACAGGATAGTTTGAGCTACAGCCTCTGCAGTTTCAAGAAGGCTTGTGTTGTTCAAGCTGCTAACCAAAAATGACCTTTTCCCAGGTGATGTAAATTAATTAGGCCCAATAGTGTCTTTAAGTGGGGGATATGATTTCTCCAAAAGCAAGTAGGCCTATTAGGCATTAGGCCTCTTGTCTAGTCTAATAACGGAGGTTGGGGAACAAGAACATTGTATTCCTAGTGGTCTGCAGTGTATCACAGGGCACTCCAGCCCATATAATCCTCCCAAAGTTTACAGTCTATGCAAGGTTCTGGATTTTTTTCAGGGTTCATAAACCATCTTCCATCAGCCATATGATCATAGTAAAGTTGCTTTCAGGTTGATTCTCCATTTCAGAAATAATCATAATGTCATCTCTATTGAGCACTAGAACACTGTAACCTAGCTGTATTACACTAGATCTGCCTCACTATACTTGTGACAGTACTTAAGGGAGTTCAAATATCCTTGAGGCAAATGTACATTGGAAACCATTCCACATGAATGCACACTGTGGATGACACTCCCTAGCAACCGATATTGAAAAAAGGCATTAGCCAAGTCAACTATGGAAAACCGGTCATCTTTAGCTTGTTGAATAATGGGTAGCAGTTGAATAGTCTGGACCATACTGG
The DNA here is from genome assembly GCF_028564815.1 of Eubalaena glacialis. Classification (NCBI taxonomy): domain Eukaryota; kingdom Metazoa; phylum Chordata; class Mammalia; order Artiodactyla; family Balaenidae; genus Eubalaena; species Eubalaena glacialis. The sequence continues at coordinate 9,123,934 of NC_083730.1, forward strand.
GGACTGCAGAAGCTATTAAGACTGCTGTTTACTGGAGTCTCCTGTAGCCCTGGGTCAGCCTCCACGATCCATCATCTTCCTCACGGGCAACATCAGGTTACTGTGGAGTGAGGGTGTGGGATCAACACACCTGTCCTTAATTAGGACGGTAATTTTTTGTGGCTGTAGGCACATGACAGTGGTTCAAATTAACCACTTCAAAACTCTAAGGGCTCCCATTATTCAAATCCAGTTACTACTGGATTTAGGGCAGATCTACAAGTTGTTTATCTTCCTTGTTCTACTCAGTACAGGGAAGGATTTTTAGTCAAGGACTACATAGACAGCAATGATACATTCAAGTGAGGAAGTTACCCCCACGGCAGAATTTTGAAAATCACTTATTCCAACTTTTAATGACTTTAATTTTTATTCTTCTTATAGTAGCATCTCTCTATTCCCCTAAATTAACTCTATCACCTCCCCAAGGGGCTCACAAGCAGGCCAAGGCAGTGCTCCTGTATCCAGCTGACCTAAAAGAGTTTCTTCTCCATCGGCAGGCCATCTCACCCACACATTTGTAAAAGGCCTTGGTTCTCGCACAGGAACTGGTCAGGAGAGCCCATCCTTCATGTCATGCTCTTCCTCTCTTCCTGCCTGTGGTTGGCAGTATTCTAAAGGTGTCCTATCAAGATTCACATACCCTGTTGATTCAGTTGAAAACTCATCTAGGCACTTCCCTGAAGTAACTTTAAAGATGGAATTAAGGTTACTAATCAGGTGAATTTACAATGGCGAGAGCATCCTGGATTATCCAGGTAGACCCAGTGTAGCCACATGAGCCCTTGAAAACTGAAGAGGAAGGCAGAAGCCAGAGAGTTGCAGCAGAAGGGAAAGTTAGAGAGATCTGAAGCATGAGGACTGGATCGACTGCTGCTGGCTTTGAAGGGGACCACAGTCAGGGAATGTAGGTGGTCTTTAGAAGCCGAGAAGAACTCCCAGCCACCAGCCAGCAAGGAAACGGGCTGCAGTTCCACACCCACATAGAAGTGGATTCTACCAGCAACTGGAATGAGCATGTAAGTTCTTTTCCAGAGCCTTCTGACACCTTGACTTTGGCTTTGTGGGACCTGGAGCACGGAAACTGGCTGAACTTACTAGGCTTCTAATCTATAGAACCATGAGATACTAAATTCTATTGTTTCAAGAAGTAGTAATAGAAAACCCATACCTTGCCTTAGTAGTAAATGTGTGCATTTTGGAAACTTGATGCTGTAGGCTCATGAGAACCTTTCTCTATCTGAATTTCCCCTAATTTTGGACAAGACAAGCATTTCTGCTTCGATGTTTTTATATCTTGGGAAGTTCAAGGAGAGACAGTTGTGTTTCCTTGGCTTCATATAAAATTCTATCCAATTTCCTCCTTTTTAAAGCCATTTTAAATTAACCATCTAAACACTTCCACACCATTAGGTCCTGAATTCTTGCCCTTTACTTGTTTCGATTACTTTTTTTGGTAAAACCCTAACATTTGAATTATCTTGAAGTCTTATGGGAGGAAGCTGGGATTAAAGATCCAAAACTGCCTCTTTTACATCCTCCGAGGTCTCAAGAGCAAAATCACATATGGTGGGACGCGTTGTATCATAACCTGGGTGAGAGGCATCAAATAGTGAGTTTGTTTCACTGTCACAGAGCCAGTCCAGCGCTGCCTGCATCAGCAGCATTTCTGCAGCTTCAGTAGATACTGACATTTCAATGACAAGGGAAGGACAGAGTAATTACTCTTCTCTTCTATTCATTCTAGGAATGAATAGCTCCTGTCCTAATCCACTCTTGTCAGCAATGATTTTTCCTAGAACTATCCCCACAGAGACAGCAGCCAAGAGGATCAGGGATGAATGCAAACATCCCCCTCTACTCAACAGTGTTCCAAGCCAGAGACACTGCAACTTGATCTAAAATTCTCAGGAGCCATTTTAACAAGGGTCATCAGGACAGTGCTTGTAACAATTTACAAAACACCTCCACTTTGTTACTAATTAATCCCTTACTCCACTGGTTTCCTGCCCTCCATGATCTACTGGCCCTGCCTGGATTACCTTCTTGGCTGTGTCGGGTCTCCCAGGCTAAACTGACCCATCAGAAGTTATACTGCCCAGGTTCCTGTGGTTGGAGCTCCACTTGCTAGCCAAAGAGGATGAAACTCAACCCAAGGATATTCTGAACCTTTACTTTTGCTAACGTTAAAAGCTTCAACTGGAACGGATTTAGCCAACCTGCCATCAGTTTGCTCTTGTCTTCTAATTTTGCTCGCTCTTGGCATTTAGGTTCTATCATTTCTAGATTGCAATGGAAAGTCTTATAATCAGTAACTGATTTCAAAGCCTGTGCAACTTCAAACCAAGTGTGGAAACCACCTCTGCACCAATAGTCCATTTTCATCCCCTTTATCAGAATCATCCTTTTTCTTTCTGAATAATGCCTAAGCCACACTTTCAGCAAAAAGTAAGTCAGAAGTCTTCTAAGCGATCTCACGTCTAATGCCAACTGTACCAAAAGAGTGTTTGATTGCTAAAGAAGACTGCTTAGGACCCCGAAATAACAATGCTTATAAATTTATACTGTACTATAGGAAAAGGATACAATATAACCATAGTGTTGAAATAAAGGTTCAGATCACTGCCAAAGACTGTCTCATAGCGAGGGGTCTGGGAAGGCTTGGTACAAGTTTCTGTCTTCTATAAGGGTCATGGTTGTAAGCACTTTCTTTCTTAGATCAGAAAGATCTACATGTGCATAGAATGCCTTGGAACTAGGGAGCCCAAAATGGAATATCACTGGGTTATAAAATATTTTGCTGGTCATATACACATATTCTTGCTACAAAATCAGCCTTAACAGTAGACGTTTCCAGGTGGGGGGATGCAAATCATCAATCTCATTCTTGCCAATAAACAATGCTGACAGGTTCGTAAAAACCACCCTAAAACTCCTCCAAACCATGGTTACAAAAGCGACGTCACTAATCAGCATGTTTCACGTGTTGGAACCAGAGGTTAGTGTCATGCAGGAACTTTAGCAATACAGTTCAGACAGAGTCCAGGTCTGCCAGAAATTAACCTGCACAGCACATCATGTTGAAGAATGGTCCTATTCCTAATTTTCTATTACGATTGGGGAGTTGATAGGTATCAAATTCTTTCACTGCATTTAATCATTTAAATGACTACATATTTTTCATCTTTTATCTGTTACTATGCAAAATTTACACTAATTTTTCCCCCTAATGTTAACCCACGTTTGTTTTTCTGGTGCTTTGCTAGATCTGGTTTGATAATATTTTATTTGGAATTTTTTTCCATTTTTGTTCATGAATGAATTGACCTGTATAATTCCTTTCTCATTCCAGGCCTCCTCTGGTTTTGTTACCAAGTTTATACAAGCTTTATTGAACCAACTGGGGAGTGTTACCTATTTTTCTATTCTCTGAAAGAGTTTGTAAGAGACTTTTTTTTTTCCATAAAAGTTGTATAGCATATTTTCTTTTAAATTTCAAACTTCTGATTCGATTTCTTTAATGGCTATCCAATTACCATCTTTTTAGCTTTAGAATCTATCTTGGTATGTTGAATTTTTATAACTTTCCGATTTCATTTTTTCATAGATATTGCGATAAAGTTGATCTTTTTAATCTCGGCTATCTATATTTATGCCCCTCTTTTGGTCCTAATATTATTAATTAGTAATTAGTTTATTGAATAATCAATAATGGCAACATTTTCTCCTTCCCCTCCAAGAGACTGTTGTAGGCTGGAAACTTGCAGTGGGATAGAGGGTCTTGATTTACCTTCTCTCTTCTGCCTTTCCCAGTTAGCTAACTGGGCCTTGACTCTTCAAGACCTGGTATGTAGGGAATAAGAATGGGATGAATGAAGGAGCTGTCTTACTTTAACTGGTCCAAGATTAAAATGACTTCTACTTCCCTGGGCCTGAAGTATGATTCAGCCTGTATCCTGGTGATTTCTGAATGCTTTAGATGTATTTTCATTTCTTCATCCTCTTTCATGTCTTCTCTATTGCTGGATTCACTATAACAAGAAATGTACCCATTTTATCGATTGCTTCAAAAAACACACTTTAGGACTTCTTTGAGTCTCTCTACTGTATCTTTTTTCCCTATCTCTCTAAATGAGTTAAGGTTTAAAGCATTTAGAACACAGCCTGACTATATATGTGCCATAAGTGATAATTCTTATAACCCACTAGAAAATAAACTTCACTAGAGTCCACTTTGTTCAATGCTATGTTCTCAGTGCATAGAACAGTTCCTAGCACAATAAAATAAAATGAATGTCCCTTTTTATCTTTTGAGCCTTCTTTTTCTGTTGTTTCTCCCACTTCTTAAAGAGAATATTTATTTCACTGATTTTCATTCTTTTTCATTCTAAAATAAAAGAACATTTACGTCTATAAATTTCTCTAAATGTACAGATTTTCCTGCATCCTACAATTTTAATAAGCATATTTTCCTTTCTTGTTTAGTTCTAAGTATATTGTAGTTCCTATCATTTTCAAACATGTTATTTGTGTTTTTAAATTTCTAGATTTGGGTAATATTTTCTTTTGTTATAGATTTATAAACTAATTGTGTTGTGGTCAAAGAATATATTAGCAATAACAAATTTTTTTCAATCTGTTGAAACTTACTTTATGATACACTAGGTATACGATTTTCTCTTACTTTTTCCATGTGTATACATTCCCTGCTTGTTGAATGTAGAGTTCTATAAATGTCTACTTTGTTTTCAAACTTTTGGTCTCAGGACCTCTGTAAATTCTTAAAAATATACCGAGGACTCCAAAGACCTTTTTTAAAAAAATGTGGGTTGTGTCTAACAGTATTTCCCATATTAGAAGTTAAAACTGAGACATTTAAAAATAAAACTTTTTAAAATTGTCATTTAAAATTAACAATAAAACCATTAAACAACTATAAAATGTAATTTTTTTCTAGTTTTTTTCCTCATATATGTTACACAAATCAATCTAAAAATTAATAGTATTTTCTGAATTTATTTTCCCTCAACACCACTAAATGAGATCTGCAGACCAGAAGCAAGAGCATCACCCAGGAACTTGTGAGAAATACAAATTCAGAACTACTGACTCAGAGTCTGTAAGGAGTGGTTGGAAACTGGGTTTGATCAGGCTCTCCAGGTAACTGATGCTTAGTACATATGAGAAGCACCGCTTTAATGCTGTACAATGATCTTTCCATTTAAAAAAATATAGTTTTATTCTTACCTTTAAACTTTTATTGTTAGAGTCTATATACAGAAAAGTACATGAACCATAAGGGCAGAGCTCAATGCATTTTCACAAAGTAAACACATCTGTGTAACAGCACTCAGATCAAGAAACAAAACCTTAGCTGTACCCCTGACTTTTAACACTCTTGATTAATTTGCTGTTTTTAGAGCTTTAAGCTCAAATCATATCATGTAGTGACTACCTTTCTTTGGTTTCTCACTTTTGCTCAACATTTTGTTCATGAGATGCATCGATGGAGTTCCCTCCACAAAAGTTAATTCATTCTCTATTGCTACATAGCACATTGCTATAGTATCCATTCTATTAGACATTTGAGTTGTTCAGTTTTTTACAATTACAAATAGACCTGCTATAGACATCCTTGTACATGCCTTTTGGTTAGGATATGTCTGTATAACACACAAGGCATATATATGTATAATATGTAGTTAATTTGAAAGGCTTCCTAAAAACATGTCATATTTAATACAGAACCTTCTAAATGTCAAGGAAATTCATCACCACTGGAGACAGATAATCAGGAAAAACACACATTTTTAATTAAAAATGTATTCCATATTGTACTATGAACTTACTAAACACAAGTTTTAGCATTTGTAAATTTAGCCTGTTTTCTATACAAAAACCTTTAAAAAGTTTGTTTTGTTTTGACCATTTTCAGATCAATGCTCTATTCTGATTATTTTCAGGTTGTCTAGGTCAGCAGTGTGCAATGGAAATATAATGCAAGCCACATATGTAGTTTTAAATTTTCTAGTAGTCTCATTGAAAAATAAAAAGAAACAGGTTAAATTAAGTTTAATACATTTTATGATCTCATACCTAAAATATTATAATTTCGACATAATCAAGATAATGAGAAACATTACATTCTTTTTTTACTGTTTTCAAAGTCCAATGTATTTTTAGGTTTTTCCAGCCATACTTAAACATTTTCCAGTAACTGAATCAAGTATCAATTTAAAATTTAAGTTTATCGAAATTAAATAAAACTAGTATTCAGTAACTGCATCTCACTAGCCATATTTCAAGAGCTCAATAGCCACATGTGGCTAGTGGTTATGCTATTGGGAAGCACAGGCCTGGGTCAAGAGTGGTTTTGTTGTACTCCACCTGCTAATTTAAGCTGTGATGAAAATTATAAAAAAATATATTTTCTTTTACACACTGTGGAAGACAGAATTTTGAAACAGATGAGAATGAGAATTTTTTAGTCTGCTTCTTTTGGGGAGATACCTTTGTACTTTCCTCTCAATTATGCTGTGAATCTAAAACTGCTTTTAAAAAAGTAAAGTCTTTTTTAAAGAGAGTGCAACATAGGAGATTTTTGCTAAAATAGCAAACACGCTGATGATAATAAGATTCAATCTAACTAACGAAGATTATCTTACACAAAGTGCAAGGGATGAGAACAACAAGGCAGGTTCAGTAGGGAACTGTTGCGAGCGCTGCATAGTTAGTGGAGGATGGGACTAATGGGGGAGAAATTAGAGGAAACAACAGATAATGAAAGTACTAGCACATAGTATAGAGCTATGATTTTATTCTGTATCCCAGCGAGCAGTGTTAAAGTTTAAAGTAATCTGATGTTGTATTAAAGTTCTGAATTGTATTTCTGAAACATCCATTTAGGAAGTGACACACAGAGTGCCTTAGAGGGGAAACTAGAGGCTAGGAGCCCAATTAGGAGGCTATTTCAATTATCCAAGCAAGAGAAGATGAGACTCTGACCTGGGGATAATGGAGATGAAGAAAATGGGGACAGATTGAAGAGATATTTAGGCAATAAAAGCAACAAGATGCGGTGAGCAGTTAAATATGGAAAATATTAAGTAGGGAAATACCTAGCATAACTTCCAGGGAAATTGGTCAAACATTTGTACCATTAGCCAAAATAGGATGACTGAAAAAGGAGACAAGGAAGAGAAAGGGAGAAAATTCCAGGGCAGAAAGAAATCCTGAGAGGTCATGTCCTGTTACAGAAAAAATTCCAGCTCTGGAGTCTGGGACTTTGTTTCAAATGGCAACTCCATCATTTTAAATTATTAACCAAATTAGCTTCTGAGCCCCTTGGTCCTCATTTACACTCTTTGAGAACTTTCGTGAGGATTAAATATTTACATATGTTAAACTTTTAGAATAAACTAGATGCTCAATTTAAAAATATACGTATTTGAATCTGCTGAATGCCCGCACCGGCTACTATGCTGTATGCATAAAAGGAATGAAACCTAGGGTTTGCTCTCAATCAGATTATAACTTAATCTTCTAGTCATTAGGAATAGCAGTGTTTTATGAGCTTTCTGCCTGATGGAATTTTGAACCTACGGTGAATGGGCTGACATCATAATCCATTTCTGTTCTCATAACACACGTTCAATAATTGACTTAATCTAAATCCTCTGCTATTTCTCCTCCTATAAAAGTTCCATATTAAGTCAGATGTAGTTTCCGCAGCAGTCACTACCGTATAAAACTAGATCGCTTTTATAAATTACTTTTGTTATGCAGAAAAACAGATAGCAATATAAATATTTTCTGGTAAGTATTTTATTTCAAAAATCAGGAAACTGGAACAAATTATCAAAAAAAAAAATAATATCCCATGATCAGCTTCATGTTTTCAGGTTTCAAGAGAAACACTTTTTTAAAGGGGACTCTTGGCAAAAACGCATTCATGGAGCAAAATGAGACAGACCTCGCATTCTGCAAACAGGGCCAAAGAAAATTCCAAATTCATTCTGGAGACATATGTAAGGTCACGCAGCACCCAGAGCCTTCCATCTTTCTATCCACTGCTAACACCCACCTCTTTTCACGAATTTGATTGCTAACTGCTCAAGAGCAGCAGGTGAAAGAGACGGCAGGATTCAGCCTCAAGCGTTGCCAGCCTCCCCCAGCTTCCGCTCAAAGTCTAGCAGGCGTTTAACTTCCCGGAAACGCCCCCGACCCCCCCCCCACGCACACCCACGCAACACTCCGCCCCCACAGGAAAGCTCCCCTACACTAGGTTCCCACGCTCCCCGAGGCGGTCCCCGGAGCAGAGGCTTCGAGGACGCGACCGCGCAGGCGTCCCAGTTCCGCGCAGGCGCCGCAGTTCCGCGCATGCTCAAGGCGGAGGTCGGAGGGGTCCTAGGAGGGTAGCGGAGGCCGGCCTGCCCCGCCCCCGCCGAGCTTCCCTTCCGCGCCCAGGCCGGCCGGCTTCCCTTTCCGGGAGCGCAGGCGGCGGCTGCCGGTGTGTCTTTCTCTCCGCTCTGCAGAGTCGGCTCTTGCAGCTCCTCTGCGGCGAGCATGGCAGCTCGGAGACGCGGGGCCGCCCTGCGGCTCTGCGCCACAGGTAAAGGCCGAGCGGGGCGATGCGGGCGGGCGCGGGGACCCTCCCCCGATGGGATCGGGTGCGGGGGCCTGGCAGGGTCTTGGCCCGGGGTGGGGAGAGGTCTGCGGGGCCTCCGAGATGCCCTCCGGGTCCTGGGTCCCGAGACTGAGCAGACGCCTTAGGGTCCTTCCCAGGCGCAGCTTCGCTGGGCATCCGCGCTTTCCGTTTGCTTCCGTTCTCGGTGCGGCAGGAAGTTTCAGGAGCGCTGACTCCGTCGATGGGTGTCAAGGATGCTGCCTTCCCAGCTGGCGGCCAAACCTGCTTTGCCTTTGGGTTCTGAGTCTTGTCACATCTGAAGAATCTTTACCCACGCGGGGGCCAAGAGAGGGAGGTTCAAGGACGGGCCCTGGTCGGGCCTCCGGGGGCTGTGCGATGTGAGAAGTGACCTGCGGGCGTGTTGCCCTTTCTCATCCTCCGGCCGGCATCGGGTACCCTGGTTCTCACCTCAGTGTGTCCACTCACACAGCAGCCGTTTAGTTCCCTCTACGTGCCAAGCACTGTTCTGTAATCAGTATTAGGAGTGTAGCTCAATTTTGTTTCTATCTATCAGTTTGGGGGCGGGGGGAACGGTATTTTGAATGGCGTTTGAAGCTTATACTGAGAAGATAATTGTTACTAGAGAAAAAGAAATATAGAAGAACAATTTTCATCTCTACTCCAAAAAGATGGAATGGTAAAAAGGAAAAATAGGATGGAAATAAACATATATTTAAAGAGAAATTCGGTGTCTCAGATTTACTAGCCTACATAGAACTTGCTGTCACCATACGGTCGTAAATATTTATTAAACAGGTGAACTACAGTACTTATGCTTTTGCATCATTTGTGCCCTGGGATGGATGAATGATGAGTTTTTTGGTAGGCTGTAAAAAACCAAAAACATTTTATAGGTGAATAAGCATATAAGCCAAAAGATAAATCAGCATTTATTATACTGTATACATTTTGTCTTTTTTTTTTTTCAGTTTTTTTACTTGATATGGCTTTCTGTAAAGGATATGTAGAAGATTTAGATGAATCGTGAGTATATATTTTTTAAATAGTATCTTCACTTCTTCCAACTGTGATGTTATCTGAATATTTGTATGAATCTAATATTTTTTTAAATAACACTTGTTTTATTGAGCACTTAATCTACACTACATAATTTGCTAATTCTGTATGGAGGTAGATTTTTTTTTGTTAAGTATAGTTGATTTACAATATTATATTAGTTTCGAATGTACTAAGAAGTGTGAATGTAATCTTTTAATAACAGAGACAGTAATGACCAATGCTAATGTAGCACCAGTTTTGTTCCAGGAGTTGCCCTAAGTGCTATATATGTGTGAAATGGGATTGTGCTCAAGAGTTTTATGAACAGTTATAAGAATAAAAAATTGGCAAACTCTTCTGTCTTACCATTTTACCTGTACATTTGTTAAGTCTTTTGGCCTTAGTCACTACTGAGTGGGGGCTGGAATTTGGTAACCACGCCGTAACACAGCATTAATCACAAGGCCTTGCTTATAGTAGGTGAGGAGTGCTGCTTCAGACCAAAATCCTGTGCGTGATTGATCTTTCAGGCCTGACCATAGGCAATTACAAGGCTTTTCCTGGCAGGCCTCCAGCGGGAAGCTGCCCTTCCCACACCAGACTTGGGGTACAGCCAATGCCCTGCAGTCTCTGGAGGGAGTTGTAGTCATAGACTCAGGCCCCCAGGGCAGCCGTGCTCATGTGCGTGTCTTCATTCTTAGCCCTGTTGCCTCTTTTGAAGGCCTTCTTGTTGGGGGCCTCACCTAAGGCATTTCTTAGGAACACCTCCTCTGGGAAGCTCCTTATTGAGGGGTGTGGCTGAGGCACTTTTCTCCACTAGGACTCAGTACCTTTCCACTCCTGTCCTTTCCCTTCTCCCTCCCTCTGCCCATGGGTCCTGAGAGAGGCAGAAGCCTTTGGTTCAGGGCTCCTCAGCAGTGAGGTGAATTTCTCTGTCTGTGCTGCATTCGCCTGCCCTCTCGCCTCTTCCAGTTCCACCCAGAAAAATGGAACACTGAAGGGCTGGCACCGGTTTTTCTGCCTCTTGGCTTGCACTGTTGCAGTAAGTGAATAAAGTCTTGATTGTGACTTTCAGTTTGGCTTGTTGTCCTAATTAACCACCTGTACACAACAGAATTGGTACAGCAGCAGGGTGGTCAGTTGGGCACAGTCCTGCTCTGGAAGAGCAGAAAGCCCAAAGATGCCACGGGGCACTCAGCAGCCTTGATAATGGGTATTGGGGCGCCCTAGTGGATTGTTGATGGGCACTTTGATTCTCAGGTTAACACAGAGGTGATTTTGTTAAACTTCATGGTGCCTGGAAGGGTGTGTCGCTCTAGACCTGATCCTTAAGAACGCCCTAACAGCGTGACTTTGCTTAAGGAGGAGGCAGAAGCAGGGATGGGCAGGTGCAGATGCCCAGGACCCTAACCTTCCTCGGCCGGGTGCTCCGTGAACTAACGGTTTGGGCCCATCTGTAGTGAGTTTCCGGTAACTGAAGAACACATCTGGCCCTCCTTCACAGAGGAGGAAGTGGCCCTGCAAGCCTCCTGGTGGTCTCCTGGGCCTGTGGTGCGGGATTAGGAACAGTGAGTAATGAGACTGTCAAGCAGACTCAGAGCTCTAGGTTTGTCCTTCCTGTTCCTGTTTGTTACTGGACCCAGTTAAGCCTCCTCATGAAGTCAGGTCAGTCAGTCTGTGACACAGTCCAAGCCTTAACTGACAAATTTCTGGACATGGAAAAAGCAGCCACCATGAAGAACACAAAGGTTGACCAGCACAGAGTGACAGTAAGTGGGAACTGGGTGCCCTCTCTGGAATGACCCATGCAAGAGCCTTTCCAGAAGCTCTGAGTGAGGTTGCTCGATAATGGGGTCTCAAAGGAGGAGATTGATAGGCTCCTTACCAAGGACCTCATGGCCAGGTACCAACCTGTGAGGGGTCTGATGGGCTTTTTCAAAGGTCAGCATGATGACAGCCCTGTGGCTATTAGAATAACGCCCACCATCCTGCCTAGTGAGTCTGGAGACAAGTCAGAGAGTCCCAAAACCTTTACCCAGACCTTGACAGGGTGTTCGGTTGAGGCCTCTCTCTCCCCGGGGGGGGGGGCTGCCAAGGTCAGAGTTCATTGGGGAGGTAGAGGAGAGTTGCACTTCTTAGGCCTTTTGGGTATCAGTATACAGGTGAGTATGATCCATACAGCCCCTGCTACCAGGAGGAGGAGGAGACGTATAATGCTGTCAGGCTTTGAGTCTGTGATGACCAACGCCAGCACGCTTGCCCAGGCCCGGTTCTGGCTGAGCACTTCTGGGCCCCTCCTCTTCAGCATGTTAACTGGTATAGATGTGTTAGCTGTGTGTGCTCCTGCTTGCCCTGGTCCCCAGGCCCCAGTGGGGGTTGCTGCACTTGAGGCCATCTTCTTGGAGCACTGCAAGACTGAACCTACCCGACCTTCAGCACTTAGTGCCTTTGTCTCCCCAAAACGGTGTTGGCTGCCTGGTGAGTAAAAGAAATAGCTGAGCTGAAGGAAGCCAGAGTGCTCTGTGAGCCTTTTTCTATTCAGGAGCCCCACACCCCCACCCCCTGACCCCCTCTGGCCTGTGCACAAGGCCTTGGGTACTTGGAGACTAAACATTGATGACAGGTGGCTCAGTACCATGGTGGTACCTGACATCAGGAAGATGCTACTAGAGGGAGCTTGGTCTGCGGCATTAATGATGTCAGGTGCCAGCGTGTGTCTTCACTGGGCTGATACGGATCAATTTCCTTCATTGGGAATGGATTCAGCGCACCTTTAATATCCTGTGCTTATCTAAATTCCCTGCCTGTCTGCTCTCAGTAGGTAGGCCATGACCTGGACAAACTCCTAGAGGGAGCACAGACCTTCCACTCTACTGATAACAGCTCCTAGATTGCCCAGACAGGGTCGCTGTCCAACAAGGACCCGACACCATGATGACTCACAGGTGGTAACATGGCTGGGCTGTTAATACCCACAAAGTGTAACAACTGAGATTCCTGGGGGGTGATCTGGGAAGCAGTACAACATCTCATTCTAGAGGAGATCATTACCAGACTCTTGGCCCTTTCTGACCCCCAAAATAAAAAAGGCTCAGGGATTGATGGGCTTATTGGGCTACTGATGTTGTCACATAACTCGTGCAGGGATCTGGCACCCATCTATCAGGTACTAGAAAGGCCACTGCCTTTGAGTGGGGCACCAACCAACAGGATACTCTAGAGGCCCTTAGGCAGGCCACCAGGCTTCCTTTCTCCTGGGTCTCACTGGTCCACATCTGCCGTTTGAGTTACACATCTCAGCAACCTCTCAGTTCGCTGACGGGAGCCTGTGGCAGAAGGACGACATCACAAACCAGCACAGACCTGATAAGCCCCCCAAGTGGGCTGAAAGATACATGGCTTTTGAGAGGCAGTTACTGGCCTGTTGGCCCTTGATGGATGAGTGTGGTCGTAGACTCACGAGCAGATATTCTAATCATGTTGCTGCAGAACGAAAGCTTTGGAATCTCATGAACTAGGAATGGCACCTCCAGGAGCTCAGCTGGAGTCTCACAATTCAGTGAAAAGGTCTCCTGAGTGTCCCCCCACCTCCCAGGAGTAACACCCGAGGAGCCACTGCCTCCTCTGGCCCAAGGGGGACCCGGATAATAGAGACCTCCCATACCACCTATGGGCCTGGTTCACTGATGGCTCTTCCTGGGATGGAACTGGGCGCAGCCCGCATCCAACCTGAAAGAGACCTGTCCTTCCCAAGCATGGTAAAGGACCTTTGCACAATGGGCAGCTTCATGCAGTGTGGAAGACTGAGATCTGTCCTGCTGTTCCCCCACCTGCTCCTCGCTTCAGCCCTCGCACATAGGCCCTGCTGTATGTTCACTGACTCGCTGGGCTCTGGCAAATGGCTTGGCCGTTGGTTGTGTGGCATATAAAGCAGACCCCCTGTGAGGATGGGACATTGAGATGAAGATCGGTTCTGCCCCTACTAAGCGTTGTGTTCCCTCCGTGGTTGCTCACCAGGAAGGCCCCTGTGCTGACAAAGGGAAACAACCAATGAGCATCCCGTGCTTGTCAGCTGAACACAGGAACTGAATTGTTCTCCACCCCAGAGCAAGCAGATGTGCAGCTAATTGCCTCCTGGATCCACAAGAGGATGGCCCTTGGAAATTCAGACACTGTTGTAGGTTGAGCTGGCCTGCACAGATTGCCACTGCTGTGGGAAGACTGAACCAGCATGAAAAAGCTGTCCCGCTTGTCAGACCCTGGTCAAGGCTAAACATAACTACCCAGGAACACATTACTTCACGTTGGGCCAGGGCGTTCTCAGCAGATGGAACACATTAGGCACCTCATCCCACCCATAGTATCCCCCTGGATCCTGACTGCAGTTGACACTTTGTCTAGCCATCCCCATGCATTCCACTGACTCGGGCCACACTGTCAGGCCCTATAGGACGACATTTGTTTCCTATTCAGGTTCCCTGAGAGCACTGTATCTGCTAACAGCCCTGGATTTGCAGTCCAAGCTACACATCAGTGAGCTCAGTCATGGGGCATACAGTGGACTCTCCGTATCACCCCTAATCTACAGGGGTGTTGAGCATTTTAATGAACAGTTAAAGGACAGGTTTAATCAGCGGATGGGAGGGGACAAGATTACCACGGCCTGGATTACACATCTCAGGCAAGCGGCCTGGGGGCTGAAGGCAGCAGTTCCCCAGTCTGGTACTTCTCATTAACCCTGCATGTGCAAACACGTTGTCTGCCCCTTCCTTTAACTGTATGCCCTTCTGCAATTACGACACTTTCCACTCCATGTGGGGCTCTGTAAGGGACTTCTGTACCCTTCGACTCCTTCCCAAAGACTCAAATTGGTGGGAGAGGAGGATGGCTATTAAACATCAAGGAGGGGGGGACGGCAACCTCCAACATTGGCCGCTGGGTGCAGAGCATGGGGTTTTGTCTACAAAGACCTCAAGAATAATGACCATCAATTAGAGGGCTCTGGTTCAACAACTTGCTTTAGGTGGCTGTGACACTTTCCTGGGTAGCCCCACGAGATGAATATAAAATAGAACTTTTTACTATAAACCACAAGGGGAGCCAAGCCAAAATATTTGGGGGATTGATTAAGGGCGCTGTCCTTGTCTGTGGTACACAGCAGACTGTGTTGTAGTTGTGTAGATGTGAACATCTTTGGACTTAACAGCTATGGTATGGGGATATGTTCTCTTTGTCTTACCTATAGGGTTAAGAATCTTATTAGAATATCCCCACAGAGAACTTTTGTCATTCATCCAGTACAAATTGAATATAGATCACTGTGCAAGGCACTAGGAGATGAAACAAATACACTCCTTCTCGCTTAGCGTATCTATGGTTGGATAATATATAAGTAACTACAACGTGTGGAAATTGATGAGAATCATAAAGAGGGTAAAGATGATATGGAGAGATCATTTCTAGCTTTGAGGAACTTAGGAAGGCATGACAGAGTTAGCAGTGCTTTTGGCTGGATAGGATTTGAATATGAAAGAATGTAGAAAGTCAAACATTGTGAGTTTAGCTGTGGTAAGTACCATAGTCTGATTGGAAATCATACTCATATTTGGGTATGATTATATACTCAAATATATAATCATATATATTTGATTGGGTGCTTATATTTGAGTGGGAAGATAAGTTGGAGCCAGAGTAGTGTAGCAATTTGTACTTTTTTTTGTAGGTGGTGGGAAGGGACCTAGAAAATGTCAAATAAGAGTAACATGATCAGAACTGTGTTTTAGGAAAATTCTTGGTAGAGTATTGTGTCAGGGTTCCCCAAAGCACTTCCAGCTTCACTGATTGACTAGGAACACTCAGAGGACTGAGCCTGTCGTGGAAGTCAGAGCCATGATTTGTTACAGTGAGAGAACACAAAGCAAAATCAACAAAGGGAAAGGGCACGTGGGGCGAATTCCAGGGGAGACCAGGAACAAGTTTCCAAGAGTCCTCTCAGTAGAGTCACACAGGACGTGCTTAATTTCTTCATCAGGAGTTGCAACCACAAGTGTGAAATGCTACCTACCAAGGAACCTCATTAGAGACTCTGCCTAGGAATTTTTATTGGGGATTGGCCATGCAAGCACCCCTCTGCCTAGCCATTACCAAAATTCCAGACTCCCTGAAGGAAAGTAGCTGTTCATCACCAAACCACATTGTTTGTACAGTGGGAGACCAGTGAACCACCCTTAACAGGAAATGGTGGGAACCCTCCTGAAATTCAAGTTCCCAGATGCCACCCAGGGACCAGTCCTGCAAGCAGACCTTTCCGAGGCTGACGCCTCAGGCCTGCTCTGTAATGCACGGGTGTAAGTGGAGTAGAAGGGCTACAAGCTAAAGCATTTGTCTGTCTGTGTTTCTACAAAGTCCCACTTCAATTTTTTTTTTGATTCTTTACTCCTATTATCATTTCTCTACTTTTATTAAGATGTTTATTGGATCAGATCTAGAGGTCTCTCAGTAAAAATAAAAATTTATTGAAAGAATTTGTTCTATGCTCCTATATTTATCAATTTATTTTCTTTACCTGTACTATTCAGTTGTAAAGTGGAAACCTACAATCAAAGATTTGTTTTCTTGTTTTTGTTTTTTAGATTTAAAGAAAATCGAAAGGATGACATTTGGCTTGTAGATGTGAGTATGTAAACTTTTTGTACTAAGTAACCGCCCGTACCATTTTAAGTGTTATTTCGCATTCTCTTCACCCCAGTATGTAATAGACAGTACTAATGTATATTACCCACTTTGTTCGCTCAGGTAGTACCATTTGGGTTTTTATATTAAAGTGAACGTCAAAGCCTTAGGATTCCTGGCAGGGAAATGATGAAATTCAATGAGGTCCACTTGTGGATTATGTCTGAGGGAGATTACGGTATGCTTTTATTACAGAATTCACTCTTATTTTTTCATATTATCCGAGAGATTGAGTATAGTAATATCACTTGGCAGTCAAAATCATATTTTCATCTTAGTAGTGAACAAAATCAGATTTTCATCTTCCTTTC
Organism: Eubalaena glacialis; assembly: GCF_028564815.1. Lineage (NCBI taxonomy): Eukaryota > Metazoa > Chordata > Mammalia > Artiodactyla > Balaenidae > Eubalaena > Eubalaena glacialis. The sequence goes on from NC_083730.1 coordinate 9,140,701, forward strand.
CTCACTTTGACGTTTTGAATGTATTTAAACCTTATGATGTTTGGGATTCATTTTGACATGCCTCAGTAAAAAAGTAGAGTGGCAGCAAAAGAGGTGGAATGAGAATGGCAGAGCTGACAGTTATTGAAGCTAGGCAATGAGGCATAAAGGTCCCTTGTTTAATTCTGTCTGTTTTCCTTTTGTATATGTTTGAACATTTCCATAGTGTAATATTAAAAGAGAGATAAATCTTGTTTCGTAAAAGTACAACAAGCAGTTTGTTACGCTATTTCACTGGAGGAACCTAAGTACCACCCCAGCCATCTGGTGATTCTGAAGAGGAACGAACTAGGGTTTTAGTTTCATCAGCCTGACTTGTCACTATACCAAACCAGTCATCCTGATGATTCCCCACATCTTACCAGTGGTTACGCTTAGAACAGCAGAGGCTGTTCTGTGTTGGAATTTTTGTAATAGAAATAAATTGATATTTATCATTAACACTTAAGGGGTGTGCATATGATATATGAAGTGTATTTGGTGGTTTAATTTTATATATAACATGGACATACTTGGGAGCAGAGATGCTTTATTGTAAATCATCTACTTTAAATAGATATCAGTAGTCATTTAAACTTAAAGTAGTATCAGTGTTGAGGTATATCCTAGGAGATGACCTGTCTAGGTTTGTGTATATGTGTGTTCTTTTATTTTGAAACCACTTTAAAAATTATATTTAGACTTTTTGTCTAAAATAGATTATTATCCAATCATTTAGTCAAAAAGATTCTTTTAAAATTAAGATTGATACCCAAAGTAGCACAGTATCTTAGTGGTTTTTTCTCTCTCTCTCTCTCTCTCTCTCTTTTTCTTCAAACAAGTTTTATGCACCATGGTGTGGCCATTGTAAAAAACTGGAACCAGTTTGGAATGAAGTTGGTCTCGAGATGAAAAGCATTGGTTCTCCAGTTAAAGTTGGAAAGATGGACGCTACTTCCTATTCCAGTAAGCATCTACTCAGTTTATTATTCTACTGTTCTCGTAATGAAAGTGTTTTAATTACATGAAGCAGTATTCAAGGTAAGAGGAAGAAATATATATATATATTTTTTTGCTCATGTAAAATTAAAATTATCTTAGAGATTTCAGACTGTATATTTTATGAGTTAGATGAATTAACCATTGAATGTGTAATATGCAGTCTATGTTAATCTTATACCCAATATAGATGTATGAGCCATTGTTCCTATTTTGAGCCCACTTGAGATAATCAGTTGCCTGAGACAGCCACAGAAATTTGAGTGTTGAACTCTTGATATTGCTGCATGGCTTAAGAGTGAGAGTTTGCTGTCTGAGTAGCCTGAATGGCATGGTAGAGGAGTAACGGGAACTCAAAGGACAAGCTGAGTTAGGATAAATACAAGTTAGGATCGGGAAACTGTTCACATTAGAGAGAATATTAAAGCAAAATCATAGAGCTGAAAAAGAGTTTAGTGAGTCTGTACCAAAGACTAGAATGTCTTCGAGCAGAAACTGGCAAACCACAGTGCTGGACAGTCTGGCCCCCGCCTGCTTTGTACATACAGCTCGACTGGAACAAGTCACTCTCCTTTGATTACCCTTATTTATGGCTGTTTTCATGTCCCAGAGGCAGATTCAAGTAGTTACAACAGAGACTGTAGGCCCCACGAAGCCTAAAATATTTATTATCAGACCCTGTACAGATAAAGTTTACCAACATCTGTCTTAAAGGATTTGGGAAAAGGCAAAATTAAGTTTAGAGAAGTATGAGGTATCACACAGATTTGGAAAGAGCATGGCTTCAGAAAGTAGATCAAATACAGCTCTGCCTACTACTTTTGCCCTGTAGCACGGGGAAAGTTTCTTAACGTCTCTAAAACTTTGATTTGCACACGGGTAAATATTTAATTGTAATGAATTTTTTATTGGTTGTTTTGAGATTAGAATGAGGTAGCACATGTACAGTCCCTCGTAGTATGCAATAAATGTAGGTTCCCTTTTCCTTTAATTAATGAAGAAAGTAGAAGTATGAAATGCAAAATGCATATTTCATTTTAGGAAATCAGCACTGTACTCTGGATATAAGTTTGGAACAAGACAGACGTATGTTTTAAGCCCAGGTCTATCATCTCTTACTTTTGTGGCTTTGGGGAAGTGCTTAACCTCTCTTAATTTTAGTTTCCTTGTCTGTAAATGAGAGAGTGATAATTCTCAAGGTTGTGAGGACTGTATTAATATTTCTTATTCAAAACCCCTAGAACAATGGCTAGTACTTATAAGGTGCTAAGGGATAATACCAGATTTTAAGAGCCTCTCAGGTGGGACAAAGTGTTTTGGATTTTATCAGTTGTCAATTGAGAGGTAATACACATTTTTGAGAAGGCATATGATTTGATAAATATGTTTTTGAAAAGAAGAACAGATGAAAAGAACAGTAAGAGACAAAAAGATCATCTAAGTGGACTTTTGTATGCATCTTGGTATAGGGTGCTGGGAGGGCAGACTTGGGTGGTTGGCAGGGCAGTAAAGAGGAAACAGTAATTCTTATAGACATTTGCAAGGGTTAAATCACGGATGTGCTAGATTGGCTCTGGTATAAAGAAAAACAATTGAAAATAATAGTGTAAGATTCCTAGCACAATTCACATTGAGCTACATTACCACTGGTTAAATGGGAAAGAATAATACATTTAATTTTGTGTGTGTTTTCATGTTAGCAGCTGTTTTGAATTTGTGGTATTTTGCTTTATTGATGTTTGGGAATATGGGGAACTAGAGTGCAGGTGAGATGTTAGAGCTGGAATTATTGAGTCACACAAGTGAATTGCTGCGACTTTGAGAGGGGATGAGATCGATGGCAGGAAGTTATCTTAGAGAGAGAGATAAGATAATATTCTTGAGTTGGTATTTCTTGAAATAAGCTTTTACAGTGTTTAAGAAATTATTCCTTTTAACTGTTGTGAAAGTAAATTCTTGTGTCTAGGCATATATGTTGATTAGACATGCATACACATACATGCGTCCATATAGTCATTCATTTATTTCAGTCAGTCAAAGGATAGCCAATAAACATAAATAAATTGTCTGGTGTTTAGTGTTTGATGTCAGTGATAGATGAATTTTTCATTCTGTTATAGAATCAAGAAGATGTTTTATGTGCTATGGAGAAAAGAAATATCATCTTCCTAAAAAAAGTAGTTAAGTATTCAAAAACTACCGTCTAGAGATTACAAATAGATTTTTGGCATATAATTCTTAAAGTTTTCTTAAATATTTCAAGGCACCTCAAATACAGGCATTTTAGTAGAACTTGGAATCAAACAGGTGAAGAAATTGAATTGTTTTTTCAGGCTAGCTGTTGGCAGTATTCTGCATCTAACTATAGAGCACTAAAGGATTGGTTGTTTTGTACATGTTTCTTCCGTCCCCATAGGTTGCTTTTCAGACGCTTATAGCATCGGTGTTTCCCAGCGTTTACTCTGCAGGCTGCCTGCATTAGGATTACCTGGGGTGCTCAGTATAAATTCAGATTTCAAAGGCCCACACCAACCCTACCAAGTGCAAATCAGATTGAGTCATAAGAATCTGTATTTTTAACATGGACTTCAGGTGATTCTGCTGCACACTCAAGTTAGAGAATCACAGAGTAAAGTATTATTTTGATGGATAGTTATTTATAGGATCTCAGTTTAGGGTGGGATAGGATTATTCAGTGATCAAGTGTAGAAAATCTCTTAGACTGTTTCATGGTAGCTTATTTCTCAATCATGTAATTGCAGTGATTGAAATAAATGCCATCATACTCAGTCCAACAAATTTCTGTGTATAGAAGTTTTGAACAGGAGAGATTTGAACTTTCATGATTTAACCTGCCCTGTGTGTATCAAAAATTTCTTGATGCATGGTTTTAATTAATAATATATCAAATAACATTAAAAAGTTGTATAATGTCCAGTGTAAATTCACATATTATTTTAGCCTTTCTTTTTCTACATATTCCTCCAAAAATGAGCACAAAAATTGTTTCTCATTCAAAAGTTAAAATGTTATGATGTTACCTGTAGTCATGTACTGATTTCTATTATGAAACCACTGAAATTCCATTTATTCCTCAACCTAAGTGTGACATCATTTTATAGTAAAGATCATATTTTATCCCCCTTTCATGTATAAACTTTCAAGGGCATTTGGCCAATAACATTCTTATTCTGATTCTTAGATCTCAGATAGATTTGCGGATCAGTCTTACCTTTCTAGATTATCAGCCCTTTTAGTCAGTGACTATATTTCAGGGTTGCTCAGACGTGGTACTGTTGACCTTTTGGGCCAGATAATTCTTTGTTTTGGGGGGGAGAAGAGTTTTCCTATGCATTGTAGGATATTTAGCAGCATTCTTGGCCTCTACCCACTAGATGCCAGTAGCTCCCTCCTCTCCCCACCCCCTAAGTTGTGGCAACCAGAAATGTCTCCAGACATTGAGGGCAAAATCACCCCCTGTTGAGAACCTCTGCATTATTTTATTCCCTTCCCATGTTAGACACATAGTGACACTCAGTAAACACTAAGAAAAATAGTATTTTTGAGCTGAAAAGGATTTCAGGTTGAGTTCAACTCCTCACTTTTTCCCTCCTTTCGTTGTGCAGATGAAGTAACAGAAGGTAATTAGCAGTGAACTGACTTTACTAATTTCCGACATCAAAGTTAGCCGCAGAATTAGTCCCAGAATCCAAGATCACCATGATTCAAAATCAGGCCTATCTTAACCATCAAGTTGTTATCATTTCAAGGAGAAAACAAATGAAATAGGGAGCTTTATGCTTAACCTTATTTTCTGAACATATAAAATTACAAAATTTCAGGGGAAGTTATTCACGTTGCAGATGGATTCTTCAGTTTGTAATGTAATTGATCTCAGGTTTCTGTATAAACCATTGTTCTTTGATAGGAAAAAATAAAGAACAAAAGATTTAAACTCAGACTTGAGTTTCAGTATCGGCCCTGCTGCCTAATCAATGCTTGCTTTCTAACAAGTTACCAAGTCTTCCGAAGTATTAGCTTATCTGAAAGATAACATTAGCATCTGTCACCCCACCTCACAAAATTGTTTTGAGGGGTAGTTGAAGGCATATTATTGCCAGTTATAAGATATCTACACATGCTAGGTCTTATTAATATTTTCTGCACATTAGTGTGTCAGCAGGTAATTACTTAACAGTGAGGTCAGGACCAAGAATAGAAGAAAATGGACTCAGCATTTGAGCATCTGTATGTGCCGAACTCTCTGTTAGATTCTTTTCCACACTTCCTTGTTTTAAATATCACCCATAGCCCTACAAGATGAGTGGTATCCCCGGAAGCGGAAACAGAATCCAAAGTGAAGGAGCTTACACTGAGCTGCATGGACAATAAATGGAGACGTTGGAACCCTAACCTGGGTCATTATGTGCCTGTAACTCATGCCTTGCTGTGTGCCTCTTTAATTATACAATCATTTACATTTAGGAAAACCTACCTTTGAAGTTTTAGCAGTCATTGTCAGTTGAAATTCTGTCAGAGATGAAAGTAATGTTCAAAGAACCAAAGGGCTAAAAGGTGGGTGGTATCATCTCCATCTTATAGGTAAGAAAACTGAGGTCAAGGAAATTAAGTGATGGGGTTATGTGTGGAGCTGGGATTTTCTCTCTGAAGCCTATCATGAGAACCATAACGTCAGCTATAAAATACCACCACTGTATTTTCTCATTGATTGCATATTTCATTTTTTAAATTTGATTTGTGTACAAATAAATTTTACACTAAATTATGTAAGCAATTGCTACTGGGCTACACCGCCCCCTCCAGTCAATTTTATTAGTCTTTATATTTTGGCATTTTTTAATAAGGTTTAGTT